>NW_007384293.1:2565-4034 GCF_000475195.1 Diaphorina citri | reverse complement strand
AAGAAATTATAGACCTGAAAAGACAGTAACATAACATTATCCAAATTATAAGGTTCGAAAAAATATTTTGTATCAAGAAAAACACATGGTCAAAAAAATATACTCGGTATAGGGGATGTGGGATCGGCCTGTGTGGTGTTGACTTAGGAGTTTAATATTGATATTGAAAGTAGCTGGCCTGAGGAGATACTGGAAACAGGCAGTCTTCAATTAACTACCATACTGGTAAGTCACAATTCGACAGTAGAAGGCAGTGGAGGAGTATGGTTTCATTACCGACCTAATATTCTTGACAACAGGGATTATGGACAGAAAATATAAAACAGATTAAAAACTCGTTTTATTATTAGTCTTATTTCCTCTTTTTTGAGACCAACAATAGCAAGGAGTGGATGTGTGCATATTCTCTCATTGAAAAAGTAAACATTAATAGTGGATGTGTCAATTTTCTTATTTCAGAAATTAGCGGATGTGCTTAATTTCTCCTAAACCAGAGCTAGAGGGAGTTAAGAGTAAGTTATGTACATCTTTCAGGATCTGACTCATTGATTGACCGAGTAGTCCACTGAAAAGAGTGTACAGAATTAAAAAGAATAGCCCTATAACTCACTCACTCACTCACTCACTCATTCACTCACTCACTCACTCACTCATTCACTCACTCACTCATTCATTCACTCATTCACTCATTCATTCATTCACTCACTCACTCATTCACTCACTCACTCACTCACTCACTCACTCACTCACTCACTCACTCACTCACTCACTCACTCTTAACACACCCTCTCGAGAAAAATCTCTCAAAAGAACCTCCCCCGCTCATACCTTCTACAAAAGGTGAAAACATGTAAACATGGCCGGAGATGTCTCTTAGGGCTTTTTATACCAGAACAAAGTGTTTATTAATATAAAGGGATTTCTTACGGCTAAGTACCTCGAAATTAATGGATGACATTTATTATTAAAATTTAAGCCCTTTGCCTGTGGAAAATGGAAACCCTTTCACCTTTTTACCCTGGCACGTAGGAAAAGTGGAAACTTTCTATGCGAAGAAATGTTTGATCCTGGGGATGTTGCTTTTCTGCGAGTATCAATAGTAGGTTTATTGTTCTTCCTGTATCGGAGGGTCTTTGAGAGTTTCGTAGAGGTATGGATGAAAATTAAAAATTCAACAAACAACTTTAATCTACCTACACAAGACCTAGGTATACATTGTAAATGTAAATTGTAAATGCAGTGTTTTCTTTGTGTTATTATATCACAACTTTGGTGCTCACTGCAGCATTGTAGGATTTTTCCCAATATCTCAATAATCCTAACATCCATTGTTTACCTACCGTGCTGGCACCGGTCGCTATGCGCATTTATGTGTCATAGCTACTCATTTTCCTCACGAGGCTGAGTGGGCCCCGCAACATCCAGTCACGGAGTCAATCATTTGCTTGATACAAATTTCTTGACCCCGC
>NW_007384293.1:0-1391 GCF_000475195.1 Diaphorina citri | reverse complement strand
TTTAATGCTTTCACCGGAGTTGAAAATGCACATGCAACACATGTTTACAAAATTGCGCTGATTTTTATTATCATTATTTAAATAAATAAAAAAAAAACTTTTCCCCCCGCGAAGTTTTGAATCCACGTGATCGTTAAAGTAAAAACCACACTAGTTAGAAAGTTTTAGAACAAAAACATTATTAACTTTGATTAATGTGGGAGCAGATGGGTACTATCCATTTATCCAAGTACTAACCGAACTCTTACTTTTGCCATCAATTTCCCCATTTTTTTTTTTTTTTTTTTTTTTTTCATACCTCACCGTCAACTCTGTCAAGGGTTTCTTTTTGTTTTAAAGATTTCCATCGAAATTACTTTCTTTTTGTCGTATATTTTTCTCGTGTAAGTATCTATTTTCTTCAAGAAATCATCTCTCTTTCGTTGCAGAAGTTACGTAATTGGATGTTCAGATTTTTCCCATAATCTATTTCGTTATAAAGGCATTATTCCATCGAGTACCAGAAGGCAGTGGTGTGGTGGACAATCCAAGTAAAGAACACCAGAGCATTTGATAGATGTTTTGATAGAAAAATGTAAAATAATCAAAGCTGGTCTGATAACCAAGAAAGAATGAGAGTTGAAAGAAAAGCCGCCGATTACGCAGATTCATGTCCAATTGTTTGGAAAATACAATCAAATTTTCCGAATTCATTGAAACGAATTTCAAATTTTATTATAATCTTCAAAAATTTTGGAATCTAGTTTTTCACTCATCTTTTCGCCACTGGTTGGATCCTGTCAACATATTGTTGAAATATGTGGTCAGAATTCTTCTCAGATTCAGATATCTCAATTTTGAGTATAATTGGCAAAGTTCTCGTAAAATAGGTTCTTGTCAAAAAATATCAAATTCTTCGCCGCATACTGATTTACTCGTCCACAATTTTGGGACTAATATCTCGAGATTAGGTATTTTCATTTAGGTATTTTCCTCCTCGTTTAGATAACTACTGATGCGATTTCGAGTTTCTGGTACCGCAAATTTCTGAAAGATATTAATTAACGTGTATTTGGTGACTTGAAGTACAGTGTTATCTCATTTGGTAAGTATTTTGGTGCAATCAATTGCGGAAAAAATCCCCAATATACAAACAACATGAACATGAGGATCTAATCGCGTGTGAAATATTTCCATCATTAGCTTGCAAACCAAATCCAAATATCCATTGAAATACTCATCGTGTAATGTGTACGTTGTCCTCAAATATGGCCACATGACAATGTTAGGATAATTTTGCTTACTATCCAAGGTTGTTTTGACATTTTGTACCTCAACTTAAAGCAAATATTGCTCGAATAAAATTCACATGAAACACTCTTCCTCTCATCAAAGTTTCTAGTGACTGTCTA
>NW_007384292.1:2762-4035 GCF_000475195.1 Diaphorina citri | reverse complement strand
CGAGTGAATACATTTTTTCAATTAAAATTTTATGCTGATTCCAAAAATTAAATAAAAAATGGGGGTTCCCATAAGAGTTACCTATATTTGGCAAAAAATGGGCCGTTTTGCAAAAAAAAATTGCAAATTTAAAAAAAGCCATTCTAATCATTAAAATTTCATCTACATGATGCCGTTTATTTCATTCCTTAATTCCCAGCCGTTTCTGAGATATAAGCGTGGTTCGCAAATCACGAACCACCCTGTATATATGCTATTACATTTGAAAAAAGTACCTAAACTAAATGAAGCACAAATAAACAGTAGGTACTCATAGTTATTTGTAGAACTCACTTTAAAGGGGGGGGGCAGGCCCTGTGTTATCCTGAGGGCCAATTTGAATCCAAAATCCATCAGGCAAATTTGTATTCCTTGCAAAACTTCATCCAAATTGGACTAATTATTTATTTGGTTGATAGGTGTCTATAATATCACTGCACAATTGCAAAGGTTTTTAGAGTTCGGGGTTTTACCCACTCTTCAGTGACAAGCTGACCATCTCACGTAAACCTCACCTAGCCAGAGTAGTGCTGGGAAAAGCCAGCAGTACATAATGGCCCAGACGTTCGTTCACCCAACCAGATACTAACCATGCGGAACATTGCTTAACTTCAGTTGAACGTCTTCTTATTCTCAGATACAAAAGCTAGTAGTATGTGATTGCCCAGATGACCACCCATTCAGATACTAACCATGCAGAATATTGCTTAACTTAGCAACCTCCGTGGCCGAGTGGGTATCACACTAGGCTTGCACGCAGGGAGGCCAGGCTTCGATTCCCGGCGGGGCCGAGGTTTTTTTCGACTCTGTGCTTGGAGTTCGGGGTGCACTCAGCCTTGTGAGGACAATTGAGTAGCTACTTTAATCGAGTAGCGACCAATGGCGGCATTACAAGTCGAAGAGACGAGCGGTAATAAATATGATGATTGAGTAAATGAAAGACTTGTAATACTGTGATGCCCACAAAGTGGTGAGAAAGCTCTCTGCTTTACGACAAAGATTAATGATTTTCGATTTTTTCGATACATTGCTTAACTTCAATTGAACCTCTTCTTGTTTTCAGATACAATTGCCACCAGGTTTCATGTAACCAAATACCCCACTCTCAAAGTGATTCGTAATGGCCAGCCAGCTAAGAAAGAATACAGGGGACAGCGGTCGGCAGATGCTTTCCTGACGTTTGTACGGGATCAGCTTGAGGACCCTATTACCGAGTTTCATAGCTTGGTCGATC
>NW_007384292.1:0-2187 GCF_000475195.1 Diaphorina citri | reverse complement strand
AAGTGTGATACCCACTCGTCCTGACAAGTGTGATACTCACTCGTCCTGATAAGTGTGATACCCACTCGTCCTGACAAGTGTGATACTCACTCGTCCTGATAAGTGTGATACCCACTCGTCCTGACAAGTGTGATACTCACTCGTCCTGATAAGTGTGATACCCACTCGTCCTGACAAGTGTGATACCCACTCGTCCTGACAAGTGTGATACCCACTCGTCCTGACAAGTGTGATACCCACTCGTCCTGACAAGTGTGATACTCACTCGTCCTGATAAGTGTGATACCCACTCGTCCTGACAAGTGTGATACCCACTCGTCCTGATAAGTGTGATACCCACTCGTCCTGACAAGTGTGATACCCACTCGTCCAGATCCCAGCTACATACTAGGAGTACGTGCCTACGCCTACACCAAGTCTAGTGGGTACCCACTACCTGTTCACATTTTCTTCATATTAGTATTAATTTAAGGGAAGATGAGCTTTAATCAAATCATGGAAACAGGCAGAACACAAATCCACTTCCTCAAAGCATAAATTTAAAACTCGGTGATGTTTCGTACTTTGCAATGCCAAGGTCGTCATAACTTGCAGCTACGGGGCTCTCTACGGAGTTCCTATAGTACTTACGGAGTTAGGTACTCTCGTAAATTTACCAGGTGGTAGGAAAAGGTCCCCACACACGAGCAAATTTGGCTGCACTGAAACAAATTCCCTTAAACACCTGATGCCCTCGTGAATTGCAAATTCCTTGATGTGCCTTAGCTTTCTAGGAGTATGGATATAGATCTCTCAGACGGTCTGACCGTAAGTGCCCGGCATTAGGGAGCTTTGGATTAACTTCAATCTATTTCATCACACACAAAAAGCCCAAATTGAGGCTTAGGTGTAGGGGCTGACCAGCCCCAAAGGACGGGTTGAGCTTCTACGAATCTACCTATTTCATAACTTTATAACCTAGGATGTCTAATATAAACATATGTAATAATAACTTGTTTCATACCCTAATAAGGATGATAATCATATTATTTCTGTTTTATTTCAGACAAAGAAAGGTCAGGTGATTGGCTACTTTGACAGCAAGGATCAAGTTCAATACGATGTATTCAGACGAGTTGCTTCCATGCTCAAAGACGATTGCAAGTTCTATGCAGCCTTTGGGTGAGTAGAATCGAATAATTCATACTTGTAACTTACAAGCAACCTTCGTGCCCGAGTGGGTATCACGCTAGGCTTGCACACCGGAGCTACCGGTTTCGATTCCCGTCAGGGTCGCAGTTTTTTCGGCTCTGTGCTTGGCGTTTGTGCACTCAGCCTTCTAAGGAAAATTGATTAGCTACTTCAATGAAGTAGTGACCAGTGGCGGCATTGTCAGTGTAAAAAATGTATAGAAATATCCAGTGGCGTAGTTTTGTCTAAATTCAAGTGTAGGGCGTGTAGGGCTCATGCACAGGTCTACCAAGTCCCATCACAGTACATGCCATATTTATGGGCATTAGAGTGAACTTTTGAGTTGTATGGCCGCCATACACGCCATACATACGCGCTACGCCACTGGCTGATACTAATTCGGCCACGGAGATTGCTCATTTCTTTCACTTTCATTAAACATCAGAAACGAAGTTCAGGAAGCTATATCTGTTCAAAAAGTTCAACCTAAGAAGAAATAAAGAAAGTAGGTACCTATTGGAATTGGAAATATTGAAATTGGCCCATTTTTATCTCTCGTCCTTGGAAAAGTCCACGGAGATGGACGAAACTCGAGTCGGATAAGATCAAAACCGGAACGTGTATCCATTGTATCATATAAAGGTAATCAGTTTTGTAGTTATTTTCATAACTTTATAACCTAAAATGTCTAATATAAACATATTTAATAATAACTTGTTTCATACCCTAATAAGGATGATAATCACATTATTTCTGTTTTATTTCAGACAAAGAAAGGTCAGGTGATTGGCTACTTTGACAGCAAGGATCAAGTTCAATACGATGTATTCAGACGAGTTGCTTCCATGCTCAAAGACGATTGCAAGTTCTATGCAGCCTTTGGGTGAGTAGAATTGAATAATTCATACAAGCAACCTTCGTGGTCGAGTGGGTATAACACTAGGCTTGCACACCGGAGCTACCGGTTTCGATTCCCGTCAGGGTCGCAGTTTTTTCGGCTCTGTGCTTGGCGTTTGT
>NW_007384291.1:0-4035 GCF_000475195.1 Diaphorina citri | reverse complement strand
AACTGTCCGACTTACGGTTGAGAAGTTGCGGGTTCGATACTTCCCTGTGTCAACAAATTTCCCTTTTATTGATGCATAACCTCTCTAAATTTTTCTATGGAAAAAACCTCGAATTTTCTATGTGGAAAAAAAAACTCGAAAATGCTCTATGCATCAAATTATCCTCTATCCAGATGGTATGATTACATTTCGTTAACCCTTTGGCATGACATTTGGTTAGCCCCGCTAGCTGTCAGTATTCTGTGTTTCTCTTTGAATGTTTTTTCCCCCAAACAAAGGTTGAAGGTCAGAATAATTAAATTAATTATTATTTGTATTGTTCTAGAATTTTTTTAATAAACGTATCTATACTATCATCTGATCCCTAGTAATGAGCATAGACAAAAAGAATGTGCCATGATGTAGGGTAATAGAAAGTCGTGTGATGTTCACACCAGATTTTTTATTAAACGTATCTATATTATTTCTGGAAAAAACTTCATTTTATAAAATTAATTACCCAAATTGTCCCTCCAAGTACCTACTCGTATTTTAAAAGTAAATAATGATGCCATTGAAGCTACCAACTACCAAAACGCATATTTTATACCTACATACGAATTTTCCGAAGAGAAGAGAAAAAGGCACTTTTAGGCAAAGGACTTCATTTTTTGTTTACTCTCATTGTTTACTTAAAGACAAACCTATTTATTCAATTGAATTCAATAAAAACCAAAACATAGCTCGTCTTCTGAAAATGGCCCGTCCCTCCGGGAATTTTTTAGCCCGTAGTTTATTCGATCGTGGTTAAAGAAAATCATTACCTATGTACCTACCTAATTTGTTTAGAATAGAATAGAATAGAATATACCTTGTTTATCCTGCCAGAGGGTTTAATGTTCAGTTCATTATTATTATTAATTTGATTTTCAATTTTACTTTCATGTAATGATTTAAAATCAAGACTAGAGCTCGTTCTTCCTTTATTCCTTTTCCTAATGACTACCAATATAATATTTAAGTCACCCATCCATTTATTGGCCTTGCTCGGCGTAGCTTAACATATATGACGCTAAAACCGGTCTTAAATTAACGACTGAAGTGTTATCTAAAACTTTCTCGCTTTGAGTTCATAGGTCGTCGCGACAAATTTCGAGATCAGAGCTCATTTGTGTGAGAAAATGTGTAAAAAATCCCCCAAAAACCAGTTTTTTTGGATTTTTGGCTTTATGGTTTTCTGGACAAAATTTGCACCACCATTTTCGTGTTCCTGGTAAAAAGACCTTTAATTTGATATATAGGTCGACCAGGTTTGGATAACTCCTTCTATGGGGACAGACCGACCGACCGACAGACAGACGACACCGAAGCGAATACAATAGCCCGTCCCTTATACCTTTTTTTATTACTATTGTAATAATAAAGGAAGGACGACTAAAAAGTGGTTTTTAGCCCATGGTCTGTACGTACGTACTACAGGTTTAAATGGGAGAAAGTAGGAAGTTGTGAACAAAATATCTCAACGGTTTGTTGAATTTGGTATGCTATCCCAATATTGTCCAAAGACGCGACTGTAACAATTTGGTAAAAATCGGACAGTCACTCATCCAGATATCAACCAAAGTCAATGTTGCTTCGAACATGTTTTAAATGGGAAAAAGTAGAAAGTTGTGAAGAAAATATCTCAACAACGATTTGTCGTAGAGAAATGATGGTCCAAGGACACGACTGTAACAATTTAGTAAAAATCGGACAGTCACTCATCCAGATATCAACCAAAGTCAATGTTGCTGCGAACTTAAAAAAAAAAAATATTACATTTACGAAATACGTATTTGGGGGGAAAAAAATGAAGTCCCGAGCCTGAGCCGCCCACGGCGGTTATTTTTTGGTCGAAAATTTCCTATCTTAAAATACTCATACATTGGATAGATACTGGTGGTGGGGGACTAGAGGGGAAGCGTCGGGCTGGTTCCCGTCCGCTTTCGTCAGGGTAAGTACCGGTATCGTGGCTGAGTGGTTACTGACTCTCAACCTTTAGGTGCTGGCTTTGAATCCTGCCCGGGACGGAAAATTCCAGACCTAACTTTTTCTTTCCAGAATGGGCATGGATGTAAAAGAAAAGAAAATGTTTCTTGAAGGAAGCAAAAGGGATTCCAAGGCACAACTTGAGCTTTAAATTTGAATAATGACAAACAAGTCCCTATCAAGGGGGAAAAAATCCAGGCATACCTGTGGCCTCTCCTGGGATATTTATTCGGCCTTTGGTGGCTATTGCTCAAATATCAAAATGTTTTTACTTTGCAAATAATAAAGGTCAATATTTTTCTTTTTTTTTCGTATTGGGACCTAATGGCCAAGTTCGTGACTTTTGAAAACAATAAGCAACAGCATATTTTTCTCCTCTTTCAGCTGCGGGTCAGTCAAGAGGACACAGTAGAGGATTGTCTAGCGGCATTGGCATCCGGTGGTAGCAAAACTCTGAGGCGAAGAACCTCTATCTCTCTCCTATCTAATGATCAGGTCAGATCTAGAGTAGTGAGAGAACTCATCAACACGGAGCGAGACTTTGTCAAAGTGTTGCATGATGTGTCTGAGGTAAGCATAGGCCTCTCGAGTTTGACTTAATTTTAGAGGACAATGTCCAAAAGGCTAAGGAAATGGTAGTTAAGGTAAACATTTATTTTATTTTAGAGCTTTGTTAGAGGAAACTGTATCAACGGAAGTCTTATGGTCTAATACAATAGCCCGTCCACTATACCTTTTTTTATTACTATCCTAATAATAAAGGAAGGACGGGCTAAAAAGCAAGCCGTTCTGCGAAAGAATCTTATCAGTTTAGGACGAAGTTTGCCCCAGCCGGGCTTCGCACCCGCGACCGAGCGCTTACAAGGCAGACGCGCTACATTCCAAGCCAACTAGGCTGGCTTATATTGATCTTAAACTGTCCAATGCCTTCCCTTATTGACCAGTTGTTTATTTCTCCTCAGGGTTACCTGGCCGAGTGTCGACGGAGAAATGACATGTTCTCTCCGGAGCAAATCCAAACCATCTTCGGGAATCTAGAGGACATCCTGGCATTCCAGTCTTCATTCCTGGAGGATCTGGAGACCAAACTAGACTGGGATGCGCCCTATAAGAGCTGCATCGGTGAAACGTTCCTCAAACATGTAAGTTGGCTTGGATTTTGTAAAAACCTTTTCTTTATATTTTTACACGAGGTCTTTGGAAATACCGTCGCTTTAAGAAAAACAGAGCCATCAGCAGGTTTGTAAAATTATTCAGGAGTGTCAAAGAATTGATTTGTTGGATTTTTTTTTTCTTTTTCTTTTTAACTTCTACTTTTATTTGTAACCAGGAGGGTGTGGGTTCAATCCCAGCGGAGCGGTGGTAGGTAAGAAGGGAACTTTATCCTCAACATTGTTTGAGAATTTAACCACAATAGTTACAACCTACTTCCAATGTAAAAGGGATCTTCAGTCAAATATCCTGTTTTGACGTTATATCCCATTTTGCATTTCAGAAATCCGGGTTCCGTATGTACTCTGAGTATTGTAATAGTCATCCCATGGCCATAGCCACTCTACAAGAACTCTACCAACACAATAACTATAGCAAGTTCTTCGAGGCTTGCAGACTCATGCGGGGTCTAATAGAAATACCACTGGATGGATATCTACTGACTCCCGTACAGAGGATATGCAAGTATCCACTACAGCTAGCTGAACTACTCAAGTATACCAAGGTAAATATCTAGTTATCTAGACTTGTAACACAAATGTGTATTTGTAGGGACTCTAGGACGCGTCAGTCTTGCGACAAAACATGTCAGCATGTCACGAACACTTCAACGAAAGTATTTATTTAGCTTCATAGAGGGAACTGTAACAACAGGGATCTTATCGTCCTGAAATCGAAGAGAAGGAGGACAGGATAGGAAAAAGCCACTCGTTTTGAGAACGAACCTTATCCCATCGGTAAATGGTTTCTTTAAATTAAATTAATCCCAAGGGAAAGGTGAGCCTAGACCCTTGACAAATGGAGTGTGCCCGAAGG
>NW_007384290.1:2796-4036 GCF_000475195.1 Diaphorina citri | reverse complement strand
CTCTCTCTCTCTCTCTCTCTCTCTCTCTCTCTCTCTCTCTCTCTCTCTCTCTCTCTCTCTCTCTCTCTCTCTCCCTGTATTTTCCATCTCTTTATGTTCGCATTTTCTTCTCTCTTCCGCTTTTATCTGTCCCTTTTCTTTTCTCTCCTCTCCTTTGCCTCCTATCTCATTGCATCCATCAGGATACCCATATCATTAATCCTGACCTTTGTATGACTTTGATTGGGAGGGGGAAGGGGACTTAGCTTTTGGAGAGGAAGAAAGAGGGAGGCCACATCTGGGGAATTTAATGATGGTGGGGCGTGGGCTTTCTTTTCCGTACGAATAAATAATCTGGGAACCGGGCATGGATGGTGCAATCGAGATGCTTAGGAATAATAATAATAATAATAGTGCTTATTTCCTGCTCGCATAGGAGTGAAAAGTCCCTTTACTCCAGCAGTAGGCTACTACTATTATTGTGGTCAAATTATATTGAGGATAAAATTCCATACCTCGGCTGGGATTGAACCCACGCCCTCCTGTTTACCAGGCGAGCGCCTTGACCACTACACCACCGTCTCCTCTCCTTTTCTCTCCCTCTCTCTCTCGTATAAAATGCTACCTACTCATACTCTTTTACTTTTCATGTCCTGCCTATCCATCAATTTCTTTACTCTCCTCTCTTCCTCCTTTGATGGTCTTTTCCCCTTAATTTTTGTCTTTTCCACTCTCTCTCTCTCTCTCTCTCTCTCTCTCTCTCTCCTCTCTCTCTCCTTCTTTTTCCTTCTTCGCAAAACGGATTCACACAGTCAGTTGTTCAGTCGTAAGTTGCAGCCATAGTAGAGAGAGGAAAACCTAGGCACAGCGCGGGCAAGAGAGCAGAGAGAGAAGCGAGAGAGAGAGAACAGAGAGAGAGCCGGAGAGAAGACCGATAGAGAGAAGAAAAAGAGAGGCAAGTATAGATAGGAAAGGGGAGAAGAAGAGATGGGACGTCCAAAATAATAGAAGAGAAAGAAGGATAATCGAGAAGTCACCTCTATTTTGGACTAAGAGGTGTTTCCATTTCCTCTCAAATCAAATTTCAGAACTATTTTCGAGAACGCTAATTCTTTTTTTTTTTAGTTGGTTAGTCTACCGAGAATTAGACTCTCAATTTGGTTCACATTTGAGTTCGACACCGCGGGCCGTATCTTCCTATTTCTCTTTAGTCTAACGAATTGGAATACTCGAACGTTGGTTATAAGGAGGATGGAGCGCC
>NW_007384290.1:0-2464 GCF_000475195.1 Diaphorina citri | reverse complement strand
CGGCCTTTTCTCTTAATCCGAGAAGAATCCAACGGGTGGTGCGTCTCGCGACGGATTGGGCTTTTCTCTTATCCTAAAACAAGTAAGGTTCCGTTCTCGGACACGGTTGGCTTTCTCTTATCCTAAACAGATAAGGTTCGGTTCTCGGAACGGTTGGCTCTTCTCTTAATCCGTAAACACGATAAGGTTTCGTTCTCGGGAACGTTGCTTTCTTTATCCGAAAGAGAATAAGGTTCGTTCTCGGAACGGTTGGCTTTTCCTCCCCCTGTGCCCGCGGTGTTGATCTATCCAAACAGATAAACTTCGTTCTCGAACAGTTGGCTTTCTTCTTATTTCCGAACAAGAGATAAGGTGTCGTTCTCGGAAAGGTTGGCTTTCTCTTCATCCGTAAACAGATAGGGTTCGTTCTCGAAAACGGTTGCGCGTTTCTCTTATCCGTAAACAGATCAAGGTTTCGGTTCTCGGAGACGTTGGCTGTCTCTGTACTTCCTGTGGCCTCTTCTCTCGTTCGGCTTTAGGGGATGATAAGAGCCTTAGGACTTTAGGAGGGTGAGGGGAAGCCGGGCGTGTCGTGTTGCCGGACGCTGTGTCAGTGGTTGTTGATTTTTTTAAGATTTTTTTCTCAAATGATATTGGAAAACTTTAACTACCATCGGATAGCAAATTTTCCTGGCTATAGCATGGTATCAACAAAACCATTATTAAACAATTATCTTTCCTCTGGTTTTGAAAAAAGTGAACATAGATTTTTGTCCGAACTGGCCCCGTGCTCGGGGCGTGTTCGGACAGTATATGGGGTTTGTTCGGACACATTTAATACTTTTTGTCTTCACCAAAAACTATATGTATTTGAAATGTTAGAATGGTTTTTATAAAAATGTCTTTTCAGATTATCATGTGATATACATAATAAATAACAAAAGTATGAAATGTTTAAAAAATTGTTTATAACAATTGGTTTATTAAACACAAAAATAATATCAAAATAAAAAAGGAGGTTGGAGGGAGCTTGACGCAGCAGGCCTAAAGGAAAATTAGCTAAAAACGAAACAGGTCACCAAAACTTTCAAACAACCACGACTTTCAGGTGTAGGCAGGGATATGCTAGAGTTTTTGCTGAACCTGACGTGAATTGCTGGAATTCTCAGAATTCCAGCATTAGATACCTAGCTTTATTGTGATACCTTTGTTGCCCCAACAATGCGGTTCATTTTGATGAAATTTCAGCATTTTCTGCAAAGTTGACTTTCAAACAACCACGACTTTCAGGTGTAGGCAGGGATATGCTAGAGCTTTTGCTGAACCTGACGTGAATTGCTGGAATTCTCAGAATTCCAGCATTAGATAGCTACCTTTATTGTGATACCTTTGTTGCCCCAACAATGCGGTTCATTTTGATGAAATTTCAGCATTTTCAGCAAAGTTGTGAGCGCTGACGACAGACACAAGTTGGGAAACTATTTAGTAAACAACCAAGTGAAACTGTTAAAAGCACCAACAGCTAAACCCTTCCTCCTCTTTGATGGTACAAAATATTGTACTTGTATTTACCTACAGAAGTAGGTATACATAACTACAGAGGTACGTAGGTACATTGCAGGTATTTTGCCCTCGGAAAACAATTTGCTTTTTGTAAAAAATAATAATAATAACTTCTGATGTTCCTACAAAGGCTGGAATTTAATCAAAAAGTTAAATTGTTTCCGGAGGTACCTCAGATAAAATAAAAGTACCCACAGTACCAAGTAGGTACATATACTAACTGTACTTTGTGTATCAACAATATTTCAATTGAAAATAGAGCTAACCAGAAACCCAAAAATAACATCTTGGCGACAAAAGCATGAGTTTTTTTACTGGCACCATAAAAACGTTTAGACATATTTTTTTGAAACATTCTGAAAAAGCTGTCGAGGTTAGGAATGGGGACATTCAAACGAGGCTCTGTTGGGTGGGGTACCGTTTTGCCCTGCGATACCATTTTGCCAAGTGTTCCCCTATATTTTAGTAAATATACAAATTTTCCCTTTAGATAATTTAGATAGCTGAAGAAATGCTCTGGTTTAGGGGAAAAAAATGTTCTAAGACCAATGTAAATTGCGCTGAATTTTTGCAGTCATGTGTTTTTACTTTGCAGTCATAAAGAATACTCGTAGATTCGTACACAAAAACATGACATGATGTTTTGGACGGAGCTTGACGCAGCAGAAGGAGGTGGGACGGAGCTTGACGCAGCAGAAGGAGGTGGGACGGAGCTTGACGCAGCAGAAGGACATGCCTTCAGGCACACTCCAATTGTCAAGGGTTTAGGCATTGCCTGGCCCTTGGGATCAATTTAATTTGAAGGAGGTGGAACGGAGCTTGACGCAGCAGAAGGAGGTGGGACGTGGGACGGAGCTTGACGCAGCAGAAGGAGGTGGGACGGAGCTTGACGCAGCAGAAGGAGGTGGGACGGAGCTTGAAG
>NW_007384289.1:35758-42639 GCF_000475195.1 Diaphorina citri | reverse complement strand
AACCTTTGACACGTTTGGCAACGTAGCCTACTTTTTAGATGAATCCTTGCTGCCATATTCAAATGGATGAACCATAGAGAAGGAAGACAGGACAGGATAAAATCCGCCCCGGGCGGGAATCGAACCCGCGGCCTAGCGCTTACAAGGCAGATAGGCAGACGCGCTACCACTACCAATACCCAGGGGGGTGTCAATTAGTGTACGATTTTGAGTTCGTTCTGCGCATGACGTCATACGGTGACAACTCGTGAATCTGAAATCTGAATTTATGTATGATTTTGCTTTGTCACTGGTGTCAGGTGGGTGAATCTGAATTTATGATTTTGCTTTGTCACTGGTGTGTTTTTTGTTTTAATTAATGCGTTTTATCTTTTATAAGTGATTTTCTTGAAGTCTCTCGTCTTTTTTTTTTTTTTACTTTCTATTCAATTTTCTTGTTATTGAATAATGACATTGTCGCTGTCAACACTGAAAAATCTCAAGTGATCATCCTCGACCCTACTGTGCGGTTTGAAAAAAGTGCTTTGCAAGCCCTAGAAGTCAACAATGAGAAGAAGTCAATCTATGAGCCTTGCATACCTGATCTAGCAAGAAGATACAATGTTGAAGAATCAAAATTCCAAACTGTTGTAGGTAGTCAAGCAACGTCATCGTTGCACGGATGCACGGCCGAGCAAGTCTCTCTTCTAAATACAGTGATTTTATATTAACTTGTTGTTTCTTTAACAATGGTTAACTGTGCTGTGTTTGGTTGTAAAAGCAACAACAACAAAAAACTTAAAAAGCAAAGTCCAACTACTGTTAAAATCCAGTACTATACCTTTCCCAAAGATAAACTTATTTGTGCTGAGTGGCTAAAGTTTTGTCGAAGAGCAGACAAAGTAAATACCCAGTATGCCAGAATCTGTTCATTACATTTGCAGAAAGTGACAAACACTGGAAGTTACAGCATAATTTGTTGAACTACTCTCCCAGTGTCTCAAGGAAAATTAAGCCAGGAAGTATTCCATCTTTGAATGGTCCTAAGACCCAAATAATTGCAAAATCTCCTTCTCGGAGAGAGAAAAAGATGAAAGAGAGGAAATTGTGTGAAGACAGGCTTAGTGAGGTGAAGAAAGCCCTTTTTACTTGTGTTGTTTCACCTGAAGTACGTGAGAACACTGAGGAATCTCTGCCAGACAACATTTTGCAATTGGAATCTGAGCCAATGGAAATTGCTACACCAGTAGCTGAGTCACTGTGTGTCACTTTACATGAAGAACTTGAAGTGTATGAGGCAAAAGTACAGTTACTGGAAGAGGAACAGGAGAAGTTGAAGTCTCAAATAATGGAGAAAAATTTGAAAGAAAGTGGTGAGTTTCATTATAAATTTGAATTAGGTTGCATGAAATCCATGGTGTAATGTAAGGAGAGAAGGTAGGATAGGTCATGTTTTTTTTTTTTCTTTTTACTTTCCTTATCCTATAGGAAGGAGAGTAATGTAATCAGGTCGAAATTTCAATGGTCAGTTTTTATTTTTTTATAAGCTGAGAAACAGCTACTTGCCAGAGCTTTATTTGGGGAATTATTTTACAGAGGTTTTTATCTCTTGGAGGGTTTCAGCAGTCATTATATATAAGTTCTGTGTTTTATATATAAGTTACATTATATATAAGTTCTCCTTATCAAGAGGTTTTTATTTAAAAAATATACAAAATAATTATTTAAAAAATTGCCCTGGATTTTCTAATTTGTTGGATTGTATTTTAATTTATTATTATTTAACACAATTTTTTCCTCTTTATTTTTCAGGTAAACATTGGGCTTAAATACTTGAACAATGTTTCACCCCACGGCAAATATTGAAATTAAAAGACCGTCATAGATTAGTAAGGTGGTCTGCTGAAGAAATAATTCAAGCCATGACATTGCACCGCATTAGCCCAAAATGCTACAAATACTTAAGGATGACACTAAAGTACCCTCTACCGTCAAAGTCAACACTAAAGAAGTGGGCAAGGAAGGTAAACTGTGAACCAGGACTCCTTGCGGAAGTTTTACTGGCTATGAAGAAAAACCAACCCACATTAAAGCATAACGAAAATTTAGTTTGCTTATCCTTTGATGAAATGAAGGTGTCGGAAAAAGTATCCTATGACCCAAACACTGATCAAGTTCTTGGTCCGCACAAAATGGTCCAAGTTGTGATGGCCAGAAGTATAGTAGGAAATTGGAAGCAACCAATCTATTATAATTTTGATCAAAGCATGACAGTGGAGCTATTCAAAGAGATTGTTACAGCCCTCTATAAGAGTGGTTACACGGTTGTATCCGTTGTTTCTGATTTAGGTGGGTCAAACCGTGGTTTTCTGAGGGACTTGGGTATAACAGAAACTAAAACTAGTGTTACTCACCCCAATGATGATTCCATGAAAATCTTCTTTTTTGCTGATGTACCACATTTACTTAAATTAGCAAGAAATCATTTTGTAGACAAAGGTTTTCATGTTAATAACGTTCTTGTAAATGTTAATCCCATTCAAGAACTGTTGACTCTTAAAACAGAAGTTACTTTGGCCCACAAACTGTCTACTGCTCACATATGTGTGACTGGAACAGCCAGGCAAAAGGTAAAACTTGCTGCTCAATTGTTCTCCAATAGTGTTGCTATGGCCCTAAAATTTACTGGGGATAACGGACTCCTGAAAAGTGATAACTGGCAAGAATGTAGCAATCTACTGAAATTGTTTAATGATTGGTTTGATATTTTTAATGTGAGAGCAAGACAAATTGATTCAAGGGATACCAAAAAAGCATTTGGTCTTTCCCTTTCTAACCAAAAAATAATAATTATTTCAATGTCTGAGCAAATTCAATCTATGCTTGTTGGGACTCATAAGAGTATGTTGCCTTTTCAAAAAGGCATTCTTATCAGTAATAAATCTTTACTAGGATTGTATGACTTTCTCCAGTCTAAATTCAGTATGCAATATGTGTTGACCTATAGACTGAACCAGGATGTTTTGGAAAATTTCTTTTCGCAAATAAGGGCAATAGGCAGAACATATGATCACCCAAATTCACTAGAATTTAAGTATCGGATGAAGGCTTGTATTTTAAGTAGGAATAGCCAAATTTTGTCATCAAGTGCAAATATCACATTAGATTCTACAGAGAACTTTGATATTCTGCATACTATTCAAAATAGGGAAGCTGATGAGGACAAATATGTGTCAGTAGAGATTTTCTCGCCCTATATTGAAGAACAGGTTACTGTTACTCTTTTTGATGAAGACTGTGAAGAAGAGTTTAGCTTGTGCCCAGAAAATAACAACTCTAACTCTCTAGATTTTATTTCTGATTCTGGTCTTGAGTATTTGGCTGGTTATTTGGCCTATAGAGGCAAGTTCATGGGTATTGAAGGTCTTGGGGAAATAACATCTGGGAATACATTATGTACCACCAGTAACTCTTGGGTAGACTATGTGTCAAATGGTGGTTTGATGAAACCACTGCCAGAATTCTTTGACACCATTAGAAGACTAGAGCATCTTTTCAATATGTACCATGGTGAAAATGAATTAAAAAAACATAAGAATGTCAATAAATTATTGTATGAAAAAATGAGACAGGAAGTAAGCAACCTAGACCCAAGGATTTTGGGGTTATTTATTAGGACCCGGACCTATATAAGAATCAGAAAACTAAATAGTGAAATTCAAACCAGAACTATTCAAATGAAAAGTAAGAAATCACTTTACAAAACTGTATTGTAAATAATGACTGTAAATTGTAAAAATCTGGTGTGAAAATCACACGACTTTCCTTATCCTATCGAATGATGCCTATTTTTATGTTCTATAGTATTGACTTTTACAATATCTCAAACCGTTTAGTCAGTATAGCTAAAAACCGCCAAAAAAACGGTCGAAAAGCGGTCAAATCAGGCGGAAGGTGGCGACCGCTGCTTTTCTAGGTGTCTGAGGTATGATTTCAGGTTTGTCAACTATGTCTTTCCATTTTTTCCCCAAACTTTCTCTTTTTAAAAAAGCTTTATGTTTGTGACAGCTTTGTATTTTTATTAATCTCTTTACAGAATGGAAAGGGACGTTTCGCATAGGAGTGGCAATGATTTCTGTTCCTTTTTTGGCTAATGAGTCTGCTACTTCATTACCGTGAATGCCGCAGTGTGCAGGGATCCACTGGAAAGCAATTTGTTTGTTCAAGGATTTCAATTGTTTTATCATTTGATAGATGTCATAGGTTTCTTTTGTTGGTGAGTCTCCCATATTTGCTATAGATTGAATGGCTGCCTTTGAATCTGATAGAATAACAGCTCTGGAGAAAAGATTGGTCCTGTATAGGAGTTGTTGAACGGCAATTTTTATCGCTTCTACTTCACCGTCGAAGTTAGTGGTACAGGGACCTAGTCCTTTATAGAATGAGAATAAATCGCAAGATATTCCAGCTCCAGCTCCATCATCAGGGTTTTGCATTGATCCATCAGTGAATATGTGTAGCCATTGATCTAGAGGATATTTGGTGTTGATCACTTCTAATGCTTTAACTTTTGCTACTGATGGAGCAACATCTTGTTTTCTGAAGTTGTCTTCGATGGTCAGGGAGTGGTCTATTTCAAAGCTTTCAGTTGGGTTGATGACTAGATTTAGATGTTCAATTTTGCTTGGGATATTAAAGCTATTCTTGATTTCAGCTACTTTTTGGATAAAGCCTGACTGGGTCTTTAGGGTATTTGATTTTTCGTTGTGTATCCAGGATTTTGAAGTTGGTAGTCTTGCGATTTTCTCAAACTGGATAAGTGCCTGTTCTTCAAGTGTTTTCATAATTGGTTTGGTGTTCGTAAGGGCGTACATTGCGTTTATGGGTGTTGTTTTTACCGCTCCTGTAATTAGTCTTAGCGCTTCATT
Organism: Diaphorina citri; assembly: GCF_000475195.1. NCBI lineage: Eukaryota > Metazoa > Arthropoda > Insecta > Hemiptera > Psyllidae > Diaphorina > Diaphorina citri. Next base: position 37,732 of record NW_007384289.1, on the reverse strand, counting down.
CTGAACTCTTTCGTACTTGGTTTTATTTGTTTCATTTGCCGTGATCAATATCTCGCCACAATATGTGAGGGTAGGTTTTATATAAGAGTTATATGTAGTGTTGAGCGTTTTCCTTGAACACCCCCATTTTGTACCGGCCAATCTTTTAAGGAGTTTAAATCGGTTTCTAGCCTTGTGGGTTGTATTTTCAACGTGTTTAATCATTCTCTTGTCCTACCCTGTATATACATGGTATATACAGGGTAGGACAAGAGAATGATTAAACACGTTGAAAATACAACCCACAAGGCTAGAAACCGATTTAAACTCCTTAAAAGATTGGCCGGTACAAAATGGGGGTGTTCAAGGAAAACGCTCAACACTACATATAACTCTTATATAAAACCTACCCTCACATATTGTGGCGAGATATTGATAACGGCAAATGAAACAAATAAAACCAAGTACGAAAGAGTTCAGAATGAAGCGCTAAGACTAATTACAGGAGCGGTAAAAACAACACCCATAAACGCAATGTACGCCCTTACGAACACCAAACCAATTATGAAAACACTTGAAGAACAGGCACTTATCCAGTTTGAGAAAATCGCAAGACTACCAACTTCAAAATCCTGGATACACAACGAAAAATCAAATACCCTAAAGACCCAGTCAGGCTTTATCCAAAAAGTAGCTGAAATCAAGAATAGCTTTAATATCCCAAGCAAAATTGAACATCTAAATCTAGTCATCAACCCAACTGAAAGCTTTGAAATAGACCACTCCCTGACCATCGAAGACAACTTCAGAAAACAAGATGTTGCTCCATCAGTAGCAAAAGTTAAAGCATTAGAAGTGATCAACACCAAATATCCTCTAGATCAATGGCTACACATATTCACTGATGGATCAATGCAAAACCCTGATGATGGAGCTGGAGCCGGAATATCTTGCGATTTATTCTCATTCTATAAAGGACTAGGTCCCTGTACCACTAACTTCGACGGTGAAGTAGAAGCGATAAAAATTGCCGTTCAACAACTCCTATACAGGACCAATCTTTTCTCCAGAGCTGTTATTCTATCAGATTCAAAGGCAGCCATTCAATCTATAGCAAATATGGGAGACTCACCAACAAAAGAAACCTATGACATCTATCAAATGATAAAACAATTGAAATCCTTGAACAAACAAATTGCTTTCCAGTGGATCCCTGCACACTGCGGCATTCACGGTAATGAAGTAGCAGACTCATTAGCCAAAAAAGGAACAGAAATCATTGCCACTCCTATGCGAAACGTCCCTTTCCATTCTGCAAAGAGATTAATTAAAATACAAAGCTGTCACAAACATAAAGCTTTTTTAAAAAGAGAAAGTTTGGGGAAAAAATGGAAAGACATAGTTGACAAACCTGAAATCATACCTCAGACACCTAGAAAAGCAGCGGTCGCCACCTTCCGCCTGATGACAGGTCATGATTGTCTTGCCCAACACCTCAACCGTATAGGCTGCAGAGAATCACCCACCTGTCCACTCTGCACTCAACAAGCTGTCATGAATGCAGACCACCTGCAGACATGCCCAGAACTCACGGATCAAGACAACATCATCGCAAAATATTGGGACGCGAGGAGGAAAATGACCTGATAGTCAATTCCCAGCATTTGATACCAGCCATATACCATGTGTATCAATACTTACTGATGGCTTCCCACTCTGCTTTAGACAGGGTGCCTAGTTTATGATGTCCCTGGTGTTCAGATAGATATGCCTCAGCATGACAGTAGTCATTCTCTTGTCCTACTCCGGTAGTCATTCATAGCTATGTTGTGCGCAGTCATATGGTCCCATCCTGATATCTCCTTACTAATGACAGTACGACTCCGGTATACGCTATAGACTTTGGTGCCGTGTAGTATTTGATCCCGTGGGAAGATTTCGTCCTTCACCTTCCCCGGCTAGTCATTCGAAGCTAGTTGTGCCAATATATGTCCC
>NW_007384289.1:31130-34391 GCF_000475195.1 Diaphorina citri | reverse complement strand
TATACACGAGTTCAGTGGGATTAGACTGATCAAACGTATAACTCTTACATTGGAATTTTTTTATAAAACATTATCTTACAAGGGTTATTTTTATTTCATTTCATTTTACAAGACCTTATTTTAAGTCGACGCAGTATAGAACATTAGACTCTTCAGCGGTGTAACAGAAATACACCCATTAAATTATAAAAGGTTACTAATAAATTTCCTATTGCACAAAAAAGGATATAAGTAGCATTGATAATTGCGAATCATAAACTATAAAATTCTTACAGGACAGGGTTCGATGAACCGATATAAAGGAAGGTTGTAATAGAAGGTGGAAATGTAGGAATATAGGTGAAATAGAATTTCAGAACTATCCCTCCTTTCGCACCTAAATATACAGGGCATCAAAAAGTCGGGCTGAAAATACAGGGGTTAGATTGCCGGAACACACCTATAAAAAAAGGAATCCGCGTTCTGATCATATTACAACATTATATTTTCTCCTCATACTAAGAAAATAATCTAGCACATTTCACCGAGAGAGCAAACAACAACTTGATGACGACTGCTGACTAATAATCTCATTGATGCTATCTTTAGCTGGAAATTTTCATGCTGTTCACCACCCCAGATTATTAAAGCCCTAACCCGCCTTGTCGTATATCCCCAGACTTCTTTACACCCTGGTACTGATTAAGGACAAAGCCTAAACCCTTCACCATTCTCCCATTCTATCAACACGGTGCCACAGATTCGCATAACATTTCCCATATCACAAACACATTCATATACATTTCGCAGGCCAATTTAAAATTTTTCAATTTAGGAAAACGGCTTCCAATTAACATATTCATACGTCACTAGGGTTAATGCACATGAGGAAAGACAAAAACTTTACAAAAAAAGTTCACGGGGAAATCCCAATCAAATATAAAAGTTACACCGGTAACACCGGTGTCGTGAATTTTTCCAGTTACATTATGTAAAGACCGGAAAAACACGGTATCAAAGTATCTAAATTTAGAAATACGATAAAATTAATTGGGCCGATGATGCTTAAACACGGTAACTTCCATCTAAGGATATAACTTTTATCTAACAGAAAGAGGTAATTAACTAACAATTAAAAATGGATCCTATAGCATAAAAATAACCCAACTCAAAACCCACGTCAATAATTCACGTAGTAATATGCAGTTCAAAATTCATCAAGGTAACACTCCGCAAGGAATATACTAAACGAGTACCGGTAATACATCAGACACGCTGAACAAATGTATTGCGCACAGCTAAACTACTGCATACACACATTGCCGCAATCCAACCTACCCAGATACATATTAGGCGACTCTCTGTAAGCAACACCTTGATCACCTGACATGCACAAAAAGGTTGTATTCTTCCTGTCCACATCACACAGGGTTACACAGGGACCAATTATATTAATACTGTACTTATACTCAGGCCGTGATTTCTCGGATAGGATAAAATGATCCAATATGGCATTTCAAGGTAGATGTGAAGATTTTCACTGATATCATACTGAATCACACAAACTCTACTTACCCCTCAGAAAAATCAGGTACCCATAGCGCCGATTAAACCCACACTTCTCCTGTTTCTAGCTGACCTCATTCATTTATTCAGACAGGCACAAACATTTTTACGTGGTTTGGAGGATGAGTAAGACACTAAGAATATAGAGCTGTACATTTAAGAGCACGAAATGTTTTATTATGAGAAATTTTTACATGTTGTTACCTGACAACTGCCTAATCTACGAGTCCAGGGGGGTGTCAATTAGTGTACGATTTTGAGTTCGTTCTGCGCATGACGTCATACGGTGACAACTGGTGAATCTGAATTTATGATTTTGCTTTGTCACTGGTGTGTTTTTTGTTTTAATTAATGCGTTTTATCTTTTATAAGTGATTTTCTTGAAGTCTCTCGTCTTTTTTTTTACTTTCTATTCAATTTTCTTGTTATTGAATAATGACATTGTCGCTGTCAACACTGAAAAATCTCAAGTGATCATCCTCGACCCTACTGTGCGGTTTGAAAAAAGTGCTTTGCAAGCCCTAGAAGTCAACAATGAGAAGAAGTCAATCTATGAGCCTTGCATACCTGATCTAGCAAGAAGATACACTGTTGTAGGTAGGTAGTCAAGCAACGTCATCGTTGCACGGATGCACGGCCGAGCAAGTCTCTCTTCTAAATACAGTGATTTTATATTAACTTGTTGTTTCTTTAACAATGGTTAACTGTGCTGTGTTTGGTTGTAAAAGCAACAACAACAAAAAACTTAAAAAGCAAAGTCCAACTACTGTTAAAATCCAGTGGCTAAAGTTTTGTCGAAGAGCAGACAAAGTAAATACCCAGTATGCCAGAATCTGTTCATTACATTTTGCAGAAAGTGACAAACACTGGAAGTTACAGCATAATTTGTTGAACTAATGGCCAGACACCAATGTCTCCATAGAATATTCATCTGGAAAAAAAAAAATATATTAAATTTATTTAAAAAGGATTTTTTTAAAGAGGTTTGATAGAGGGAACTGTAACTGCTAAGGTCTCATCGTCCCGAAATCGAAAAAAAAAATCAGGTAGCCATACCTACATCATATAGGTATGTATCGAAATTGAGGCTTTTCATTCCACTTTTGATTTCAATGGAATTAAAAAAGAGTAAATAAATAGGTAATAGTATTATAAAATAATACATATTGGTATAGCTTACCTTCCGTATATTATTGAGAGGTTGGGGAAATATAATGTGCTGGCGCGGTTCGAACCATTCCTGGAAATGTGTCTTGAGTTTCGTCACCTGATCATGCATTGAATCGTACAGGCCAAATGTGAGACCTGAAATGATGAAAGAACCTGGTGTGATCATCAGGAATTTGGATTTTCCATAACATTACGGAACTACCAATTGTCTAGCTAGGGGACGTTAAACAGAGAGTAGACTAGCGTCTGGCTGTGAGACTATAAACAGGGAGAAGAACATCTAACCCTAACCAGCCTAGCTAGCTGGCAGTTCTTCAAAGGGATCTCTCTACTTTTAAAGACCAAGCACAAGTCCTCACGATGGTTGACTGCGGTTCAGGAACCAATTAAGCATGGCTAGAGACCATCACCCCGGTGTATGGCAGATAAAATAGATATCTTTTCTTTATTTTACCATTACCATTCGGCGAAAGCTAAAACGGCTAATACAGCAACAACCACTCGGTCACAGATATGGTCGAGTGGTTCATAAAAAGTAAAACTTAC
>NW_007384289.1:21208-22636 GCF_000475195.1 Diaphorina citri | reverse complement strand
CAATACGACTAAGAACCCTTCAATTACAGTAGAGCTCCCTTGGCAATATCCTTGATCTTATATCACACGCACGAGAAGATGCCAATCGATTAGAAGAATCAAAACCAAACTGCGTTGTCAGAATCAGCACAAAGGGCAACGAGTCCATCGTTTGCACGTGACAGCAAGTATCTCTCTTCTTCTGTCTTCTTCTAAATACCAGTTGAAGTTTAATAATTGAAAACAAAATTTTACAATAATTTAACAATGAGCTTAACTGTGCGATGGTGGTTTTTTAAAAGGCAACCAACAACAACAAAAAACTTAAAAAGCAAAGTCCAACTACTGTTAAAATCCAGTTCTATACTTTTCCTAAAGATAAACTTATTTGTGCTGAGTGGCTAAAGTTTTGTGGAAGAGCAGACAAAGTAAATACCCAGTATGCCAGAATCTGTTCATTACATTTGCAGAAAGTGACAAACACTGGAAGTTACAGCATAATTTGTTGAACTACTCTCCCAGTGTCTCAAGGAAAATTAAGCCAGGAAGTATTCTATCTTTGAATGGTCCTAAGACTCAAATAATTGCAAAATCTCCTTCTCGGAAAGAGAAAAAGATGAAAGAGAGGAAATTGTGTGAAGACAGGCTTAGTGAGGTGAAGAAAGCCCTTTTCTGAGCCAATGGAAATTGCTACACCAGTAGCCGAGTCACTGTGTGCCACTTTACATGAAGAACTTGAAGTGTATAAGGCAAAAGTACAGTTACTGGAAGAGGAACAGGAGAAGTTGAAGGCAAAAGTACAGTTACTGGAAGAGGAACAGGAGAAGTTGAAGGCAAAAGTACAGTTACTGGAAGAGGAACAGGAGAAGTTGAAGGCAAAAGTACAGTTACTGGAAGAGGAACAGGAGAAGTTGAAGGCAAAAGTACAGTTACTGGAAGAGGAACAGGAGAAGTTGAAGGCAAAAGTACAGTTACTGGAAGAGGAACAGGAGAAGTTGAAGGCAAAAGTACAGTTACTGGAAGAGGAACAGGAGAAGTTGAAGTCTCAACTAATGGAGAAAAATTTTGAAGAAAGTGGTGAGTTTCATTATAAATTTGAATTAGGTTGCATGAAATCCATGGTGTAACGTAAGGAGAGAAGGTAGGATAGGTCATGTTTTTTTTTCTTTTTACTTTCCTTATCCTATAGGAAGGAGAGTAATGTAATCAGGTCAAAATTTCAATGGTCAGTTTTTATTTTTTTATAAGCTGAGAAACAGCTACTTGCCAGAGCTTTATTTGGGGAATTATTTTACAGAGGTTTTTATTTAAAAAATATACAAAATAATTATTTAAAAAATTGCCCTGGATTTTCTAATTTGTTGGATTGTATTTTAATTTATTATTATTTAACACAATTTTTTCCTCTTTATTTTTCAGGTAAACATTGGGCTTAAATACTTGAACAAT
>NW_007384289.1:9974-12805 GCF_000475195.1 Diaphorina citri | reverse complement strand
GATGTTGTACCCTTAGAAGAAACGATCTAGTCCATACCGTTCCGAGTAATCTACTTAAGAAGGTAACAACTGAAGATGCGTAGGTAGTCAAGCAACGTCATCGTTGCACGGATGCACGGCCGAGCAAGTCTCTCTTCTAAATACAGTGATTTTATATTAACTTGTTGTTTCTTTAACAATGGTTAACTGTGCTGTGTTTGGTTGTAAAAGCAACAACAACAAAAAACTTAAAAAGCAAAGTCCAACTACTGTTAAAATCCAGTACTATACCTTTCCCAAAGATAAACTTATTTGTGCTGAGTGGCTAAAGTTTTGTCGAAGAGCAGACAAAGTAAATACCCAGTATGCCAGAATCTGTTCATACATTTTGCAGAAAGTGACAAACACTGGAAGTTACAGCATAATTTGTTGAACTACTCTCCCAGTGTCTCAAGGAAAATCAAGCCAGGAAGTATTCCATCTTTGAATGGTCCTAAGACCCAAATAATTGTAAAATCTCCTTCTCGGAGAGAGAAAAAGATGAAAGAGAGGAAATTGTGTGAAGACAGGCTTAGTGAGGTGAAGAAAGCCCTTTTTACTTGTGTTGTTTCACCTGAAGTACGTGAGAACACTGAGGAATCTCTGCCAGACAACATTTTGCAATTGGAATCTGAGCCAATGGAAATTGCTACACCAGTAGCTGAGTCACTGTGTGCCACTTTGCATGAAGGACTTGAAGTGTATAAGGCAAAAGTACAGTTACTGGAAGAGGAACAGGAGAAGTTGAAGGCAAAAGTACAGTTACTGGAAGAGGAACAGGAGAAGTTGAAGTCTCAACTAATGGAGAAAAATTTGAAAGAAAGTGGTGAGTTTCATTATTATAAATTTGAATTAGATTGCATGAAATCCATGGTGTAACGTAAGGAGAGAAGGTAGGATAGGTCATGTTTTTTCTTTTTACTTTCCTTATCCTATGGGAAGGAAAGTAATGTAATTAGGTCAAAATTTCAATGGTCAGTTTTTATTTTTTTTTATTTTTTTTTTTTAATTTAGAGGTTTGACAGAGGGAAAACTGTAATTGCACAGGTCTTATCGTCCCGAAATCGAAGAGAGACAGGATAGGAGAAAGCCAGCCGTTCAGAGAACGAACATATTATCCCATCAGGATAAAATCCGCCCCGGGCGGGAATCGAACCTGGGGCCCAGCGCTTACAAAGCAGACGCGCTACCAACCAAGCTAACTAGGCTGGCTTTGAGATTTCGAAGATACCTGGCTAAGGTCGAAATTTGGTGGCCTCTTCAAAAAATCTTTAGCTGTTAGGTGATCCAAGACTTTTCGAACACACTGTACCTATGTTCCAGAAGTCCGCCTGTGCGGTAGGTACCTTCCCCTTTATCTTTTGAACGACAAGGAATTCTTATCCTAGGATGAGTCATGAGACCATTTTTGTCCATAAAGTGCTACTTCCCGGGGTTGAGGCAGGTTTTTAATGCCACCACTAGATGGGCCATAATTATATGCCCTTTCCATTCAAAAGATCAGATACCTAGTACCGCACTGACTTTTAGGACATCAGCATAGGAAGAATGCAAGAAGCGTCACAAGTTGCCAGTTTACATTTAAAGAAGAAGAAGAAGAAGAAGAAGAAGAAGAAGAAGAAGAAGAAGAAGAAGAAATTTTCAAAAAACAGTAATGTTCTTTCACGGCCACAAACTTTGGCCCTTTGTCAACGTTAGTTGAACCTAACAGTTTTTGGATCCTTTTATGACTAGTTCGGTTCATTAGACCATAAGAACAACTGTTATTTAGTTTTTTTACTTTCCAAGTACAAAGTAGATACATTTTGATTCCCAGGAGTTTATCATTTTAAGAATTTTACCCTAGTTAACAAATGATATATTTTTTGTTTCTTTCTGGTCAAAATGAAAGAGACAATCCACCCTTTTAGTCTGAGTAGTCTACTGGCCTCATTTGCTACAACTGTCGAAAACGTGGATTAAATTACACACCTTGGGAATTTTATTATAAATTGTTCCTTTTAAGTCTTCATAGAAAACTATTGTTTTGCCTAAGAAGCATTTTAACTACTGTGGTTTTGTTTGCATTCGAATTTAATGTTACCTAATACGCTGTAAAGTCTTTTGCCTATTTTTATGTCTTCTTGGTTTTTTCTTGCCAGGTGGATACTTAAAGGCTTCTTTAGTTCTTCTTTTAAATATTTAATGAACTGGTATGTGTTTTATGCCTCTTTCCCAAAACGACCTTTAAATTTTTATGGCTCGCGATTCCCTTTTGACCGGTCCTTAAGAATCTACCTCTGCTTGTAAGTTGTAGTATGCTTCTCTTTTTGACTTTTATTTTAGTTTGGTATTTTGAGGATCTTTTTAACTTAGTAACATAGATCACATCCAAGATATCAATCTTGTCAATTTATTCGAACTTTCAATTAAACATTTTTGTGTCTTTTTCTGTTTTTTTCTTTTGTTAGACGCATGGATACATGGATTGGATGAAGGTTGTCAGGAATACCGTTTCAATGGTTTTCTATACGCTGTTAATTTTTGGTTCTTCACAAATAAATAAATAAACAAGAGTTTCTCGAGTTTTCTTGGATATTGAACTATTTACATATTGAATATGCCAATTGTACAGCTTTACAAACTTCAGTAAGAACACCATTCCGAATTCGTTTTACTCCTTTACTCCCTTCCCTTTTAAATGTTACTTAACTTAATGGCTCAAAGCTTGGGCATTGAGAAGTTGACACCTAGTCAAAAATTTTCACCGTGGTCAGCTAAACAGTTTTTTTTTTTTTTTTTTTTTTATAAAATGTATAAGTATAAGAAGAAGA
>NW_007384289.1:0-3999 GCF_000475195.1 Diaphorina citri | reverse complement strand
AACCTTTGACACGTTTGGCAACGTAGCCTACTTTTTAGATGAATCCTTGCTGCCATATTCAAATGGATGAACCATAGAGAAGGAAGACAGGACAGGATAAAATCCGCCCCGGGCGGGAATCGAACCCGCGGCCTAGCGCTTACAAGGCAGATAGGCAGACGCGCTACCACTACCAATACCCAGGGGGGTGTCAATTAGTGTACGATTTTGAGTTCGTTCTGCGCATGACGTCATACGGTGACAACTCGTGAATCTGAAATCTGAATTTATGTATGATTTTGCTTTGTCACTGGTGTCAGGTGGGTGAATCTGAATTTATGATTTTGCTTTGTCACTGGTGTGTTTTTTGTTTTAATTAATGCGTTTTATCTTTTATAAGTGATTTTCTTGAAGTCTCTCGTCTTTTTTTTTTTTTTACTTTCTATTCAATTTTCTTGTTATTGAATAATGACATTGTCGCTGTCAACACTGAAAAATCTCAAGTGATCATCCTCGACCCTACTGTGCGGTTTGAAAAAAGTGCTTTGCAAGCCCTAGAAGTCAACAATGAGAAGAAGTCAATCTATGAGCCTTGCATACCTGATCTAGCAAGAAGATACAATGTTGAAGAATCAAAATTCCAAACTGTTGTAGGTAGTCAAGCAACGTCATCGTTGCACGGATGCACGGCCGAGCAAGTCTCTCTTCTAAATACAGTGATTTTATATTAACTTGTTGTTTCTTTAACAATGGTTAACTGTGCTGTGTTTGGTTGTAAAAGCAACAACAACAAAAAACTTAAAAAGCAAAGTCCAACTACTGTTAAAATCCAGTACTATACCTTTCCCAAAGATAAACTTATTTGTGCTGAGTGGCTAAAGTTTTGTCGAAGAGCAGACAAAGTAAATACCCAGTATGCCAGAATCTGTTCATTACATTTGCAGAAAGTGACAAACACTGGAAGTTACAGCATAATTTGTTGAACTACTCTCCCAGTGTCTCAAGGAAAATTAAGCCAGGAAGTATTCCATCTTTGAATGGTCCTAAGACCCAAATAATTGCAAAATCTCCTTCTCGGAGAGAGAAAAAGATGAAAGAGAGGAAATTGTGTGAAGACAGGCTTAGTGAGGTGAAGAAAGCCCTTTTTACTTGTGTTGTTTCACCTGAAGTACGTGAGAACACTGAGGAATCTCTGCCAGACAACATTTTGCAATTGGAATCTGAGCCAATGGAAATTGCTACACCAGTAGCTGAGTCACTGTGTGTCACTTTACATGAAGAACTTGAAGTGTATGAGGCAAAAGTACAGTTACTGGAAGAGGAACAGGAGAAGTTGAAGTCTCAAATAATGGAGAAAAATTTGAAAGAAAGTGGTGAGTTTCATTATAAATTTGAATTAGGTTGCATGAAATCCATGGTGTAATGTAAGGAGAGAAGGTAGGATAGGTCATGTTTTTTTTTTTTCTTTTTACTTTCCTTATCCTATAGGAAGGAGAGTAATGTAATCAGGTCGAAATTTCAATGGTCAGTTTTTATTTTTTTATAAGCTGAGAAACAGCTACTTGCCAGAGCTTTATTTGGGGAATTATTTTACAGAGGTTTTTATCTCTTGGAGGGTTTCAGCAGTCATTATATATAAGTTCTGTGTTTTATATATAAGTTACATTATATATAAGTTCTCCTTATCAAGAGGTTTTTATTTAAAAAATATACAAAATAATTATTTAAAAAATTGCCCTGGATTTTCTAATTTGTTGGATTGTATTTTAATTTATTATTATTTAACACAATTTTTTCCTCTTTATTTTTCAGGTAAACATTGGGCTTAAATACTTGAACAATGTTTCACCCCACGGCAAATATTGAAATTAAAAGACCGTCATAGATTAGTAAGGTGGTCTGCTGAAGAAATAATTCAAGCCATGACATTGCACCGCATTAGCCCAAAATGCTACAAATACTTAAGGATGACACTAAAGTACCCTCTACCGTCAAAGTCAACACTAAAGAAGTGGGCAAGGAAGGTAAACTGTGAACCAGGACTCCTTGCGGAAGTTTTACTGGCTATGAAGAAAAACCAACCCACATTAAAGCATAACGAAAATTTAGTTTGCTTATCCTTTGATGAAATGAAGGTGTCGGAAAAAGTATCCTATGACCCAAACACTGATCAAGTTCTTGGTCCGCACAAAATGGTCCAAGTTGTGATGGCCAGAAGTATAGTAGGAAATTGGAAGCAACCAATCTATTATAATTTTGATCAAAGCATGACAGTGGAGCTATTCAAAGAGATTGTTACAGCCCTCTATAAGAGTGGTTACACGGTTGTATCCGTTGTTTCTGATTTAGGTGGGTCAAACCGTGGTTTTCTGAGGGACTTGGGTATAACAGAAACTAAAACTAGTGTTACTCACCCCAATGATGATTCCATGAAAATCTTCTTTTTTGCTGATGTACCACATTTACTTAAATTAGCAAGAAATCATTTTGTAGACAAAGGTTTTCATGTTAATAACGTTCTTGTAAATGTTAATCCCATTCAAGAACTGTTGACTCTTAAAACAGAAGTTACTTTGGCCCACAAACTGTCTACTGCTCACATATGTGTGACTGGAACAGCCAGGCAAAAGGTAAAACTTGCTGCTCAATTGTTCTCCAATAGTGTTGCTATGGCCCTAAAATTTACTGGGGATAACGGACTCCTGAAAAGTGATAACTGGCAAGAATGTAGCAATCTACTGAAATTGTTTAATGATTGGTTTGATATTTTTAATGTGAGAGCAAGACAAATTGATTCAAGGGATACCAAAAAAGCATTTGGTCTTTCCCTTTCTAACCAAAAAATAATAATTATTTCAATGTCTGAGCAAATTCAATCTATGCTTGTTGGGACTCATAAGAGTATGTTGCCTTTTCAAAAAGGCATTCTTATCAGTAATAAATCTTTACTAGGATTGTATGACTTTCTCCAGTCTAAATTCAGTATGCAATATGTGTTGACCTATAGACTGAACCAGGATGTTTTGGAAAATTTCTTTTCGCAAATAAGGGCAATAGGCAGAACATATGATCACCCAAATTCACTAGAATTTAAGTATCGGATGAAGGCTTGTATTTTAAGTAGGAATAGCCAAATTTTGTCATCAAGTGCAAATATCACATTAGATTCTACAGAGAACTTTGATATTCTGCATACTATTCAAAATAGGGAAGCTGATGAGGACAAATATGTGTCAGTAGAGATTTTCTCGCCCTATATTGAAGAACAGGTTACTGTTACTCTTTTTGATGAAGACTGTGAAGAAGAGTTTAGCTTGTGCCCAGAAAATAACAACTCTAACTCTCTAGATTTTATTTCTGATTCTGGTCTTGAGTATTTGGCTGGTTATTTGGCCTATAGAGGCAAGTTCATGGGTATTGAAGGTCTTGGGGAAATAACATCTGGGAATACATTATGTACCACCAGTAACTCTTGGGTAGACTATGTGTCAAATGGTGGTTTGATGAAACCACTGCCAGAATTCTTTGACACCATTAGAAGACTAGAGCATCTTTTCAATATGTACCATGGTGAAAATGAATTAAAAAAACATAAGAATGTCAATAAATTATTGTATGAAAAAATGAGACAGGAAGTAAGCAACCTAGACCCAAGGATTTTGGGGTTATTTATTAGGACCCGGACCTATATAAGAATCAGAAAACTAAATAGTGAAATTCAAACCAGAACTATTCAAATGAAAAGTAAGAAATCACTTTACAAAACTGTATTGTAAATAATGACTGTAAATTGTAAAAATCTGGTGTGAAAATCACACGACTTTCCTTATCCTATCGAATGATGCCTATTTTTATGTTCTATAGTATTGACTTTTACAATATCTCAAACCGTTTAGTCAGTATAGCTAAAAACCGCCAAAAAAACGGTCGAAAAGCGGTCAAATCAGGCGGAAGGTGGCGACCGCTGCTTTTCTAGGTGTCTGAGGTATGATTTCAGGTTTGTCAACTATGTCTTTCCAT
>NW_007384288.1:0-4037 GCF_000475195.1 Diaphorina citri | reverse complement strand
AGTTACAGTTCCCTCTGTCAAACCTCTTAAAAAAAAAAAAAAAAATCCCCCTCTGGGACAAGAGGGGAAAAAAAGCCTTCCATTCCTTCCAATTATAAAGCATTCAAGATTTTTGTACAATACAGGACCAATTTATGACTGTTGCGCTCTTACTTCTGATAGACAGTACACTTTTTTCTGTTGTATACCTAAGTTATATGGTCGATAAGTACATTTATTGGTACCATATTGTTAGCTTAAGTAGCCACGTCCTTCCCAATTATAAAGCATTCAAGATTTTTGTACAATACAGGACCGATTTATGACTGTTGCGCTCTTACTTCTGATAGACAGTACACTTTTTTCTGTTGTATACCTAAGTTATATGGTAGATAAGTACATTTATTGGTACCATATTGTTAGCTTAAGTAGCCACGCTTCAGAGGTCTGCGTGAGGTTCTTGTCCCTTTTTTGCTTTCAATCAATAGGAAATAATAACTTGTTTTCAAATTCAAATGCAGGACAAGTTCATGTTTCCCCCTCTGGGACAAGAGGGGAAAAAAAGCCTTCCATTCCTTCCCAATTATAAAGCATTCAAGATTTTTGTACAATACAGGACCGATTTATGACTGTTGCGCTCTTACTTCTGATAGACAGTACATTTTTTTTCTGTTGTATACCTAAGTTATATGGTAGATAAGTACATTTATTGGTACCATATTGTTAGCTTAAGTAGCCACACTTCGCAGTTGGCTTAAGGAGCCCATGTTAGCCTTTGTAAACATTTATCAATTAAAAGGGAAAACACCCTATTATTATGTAAACTATGCGAGCTTAAGGAGCCCATGTTAGCCTTTGTAAACATTTATCAATTAAAAGGGAAAACACCCTATTATTATGTAAACTATGCGAAAAAAAAAGCAAAGGGAAATAGAAGAAAAGAAGTCCCCTTCTCTCTTGAGGTTTTGGTGTATTTGGTGGCTTAAGGAGCCCATGTTAGCCTTTGTAAACATTTATCAATTAAAAGGGAAAACACCCTATTATTATGTAAACTATGCGAAAAAAAAAAGCAAAGGGAAATAGAAGAAAAGAAGTCCCCTTCTCTCTTGAGGTTTTGGTGTATTTGGACTTTTTTGAGATGGCGACACTGCGGACTCCTATCCCAATATTAAGGATGTTTATGAGTCTCTGTTTCAGCTCAGGGTAGTTCCAGAATTATTTGTCCATTCCGTTCTTTTATCCATAAATATGAACACTAACGTGTATTTTCCTATCTGATTATTGTTGAAAACAAAACCAGTTTTGTCAAGGAGATCTGAACTTTCAGGATTTCCCGTTGCTGCTATTATGGTCACTCTATTATGCCGAAAGAGGAAAAAATCAAGAAAATTGGTTTTGTTTTTCACGATATCCGGAAAGGAAAATGAACCTCTACTGTTCCAATTTCTCCATAAGACTGGAATGCTACAAAGTATTTGACCATCAGGAATGTGACAAAGATATATTTATAGTGTTCGAGAAATGCCACTGTGTAGTGCAGTGCTTCTCAAACTGTGTGCCGCGAGGTCGCCTTAGGTGTGCCGCGATATTTACTGCGGAAAGATTGGAGTCTTGAGAAGTGTGTCGCGTTTACGACAACTTTGAGAAGCACTGGTGTAGTGTGTACTCTATGGTCAGTCAGAAATACTATGTGTTTTGTTTAGTAGTGAAGTAGGAATGCTACAATGTTGGACGCTAACGGATTGAGTCCGGGCGATTTTTTTACGGGACACAATCCTTAAGTGAACCCTTCAACCAAGCGGACTGAATTCCAAAAGCATCGGGACTCAACTCGTTGAAAAAAAAAGGTTAAGGGGACTCAATCCGTTGACTCCCACAATATTACAATCCAGTGAATCCAGTGTATACGTAGTTAATCAAAAAGAAGGACCTATTCCAGGAGTAACGTTGCAACTCGGGCCTGGTAGAACAGCTTCAGCAGTATACAGGGGGTTACTCCATTAGCGGTCAACATGATGTTTTAAACTTGAGGGTCTCTTATTAAATGCCATTTGAAATCTTGGGGAGCAAAATGTCCTGAGACAGACATTCATATAAGGAAGGATAAAAACGTGGTCTAGCCTTCTCCTTCAAACTGTCCTGAAGAGATGGAGGACCGTAATTGGAAAACTAAAAGCAGAGTTAGAGAGATCGAAACGATAAACAGCAAGAGACTTATTCCATATTATTATTTGTTTTCCAAAGGGCAATGTGTATAACCCGTTAGCACTAGTTCACAGAAGCAAAAGAACAATATGAGAAATCAAGCATACTAGGAAGAAATACCGTTTGAATGCGAAAGTTCATGACTCGAAAATCAAACTAATGAAGACAATCTCAGACCTTTTTACAGTGAACTCCCTGGAGTTTCATTTCATGAGTGAATTGCGTAGTACGGTGTTTGAAATTTAGTTCAAAATACACTGATTCACCACCTGAGGAAGAAATCTGTCTAAATTTCCGACGGTAAATAAAGAAAATAATCCTCACATTATTTTCTCTCATGACATGAACAACATCAAAAGCGTGTATGTGATAAAAAGGCGACGACCATACCCATGTCTACTTAGTGTATTAAACACAACATCCTCGTATGTACCCTACATAAACAAAATGCTTGGCAAAAGTTCAAAACGAAAAGGCTCCAACAAGTTACTGGAAGTGTGTGTGATAGGGGACGCTTGGCAAAAGTTCAAAACGAAAAGGCTCCAACAAGTTACTGAAAGTGTGTGTGATAGGGGACAGAGAGACGTAGACCGAGAGACAGTGGTGGCAGGAGATAGTAAAAAGCTATTTCCCCCAAAAAATAAATAGGTTTTTATTAAAATATCAAAATTATTTTCATGTTTTTCTTTGCCTCTTTTCTATCTGATGTTACCTTTTTTTCTTGGTACGTGCGTTCTTTCATAAGAGTTTTTTTTTGAGTTATGTGAGGGCCCCAAAAAATAAATAGGTTTTTATTAAAATATCAAAATTATTTTCATGTTTTTCTTTGCCTCTTTTCTATCTGATGTTACCTTTTTTCTTGGTACGTGCGTTCTTTCATAAGAGTTTTTCTTTGAGTTATGTGAGGAAGGTTACATGATAAAGTAAAAAAATTGGTTGAGAGAAAAAAAAGTGTACAAAGGAAAAGAAAATAATGTATAAAAAGAGGACGATAGGGATGAAAAAATGTAAGAAAAATGCGAGTAAACAGGGACCGTAATTGGAAAACTAAAAGCAGAGTTAGAGAGATCGAAACGATAAACAGCAAGAGACTTATTCCATATTATTATTTGTTTTCCAAAGGGCAATGTGTATAACCCGTTAGCACTAGTTCACAGAAGCAAAAGAACAACATGAGAAATTTTATTCGGAAGTAGAAAAGTAAATTTGTCATATCCACCAAGAAATGTTAGTGGAGATGCCAAAACTCCTTCCACTTTAGTAACGTGGAACCCATGTGGTCAAAGAGCTTAGTTACTTGAGAATTAGATTTAATTGTGACTTGTATAACACTTGAGTTTATTTAATGAAAAATCAACTTTGAAGGTGATGTAAGCTTGTAGGATTTGTAGGTTACTCGTATTTGAAGGAAGGTAACTGGAAAAGTTACCCATTAACTTTCAGTTTAGTGAAGTGTTGAACTCACTTGAAAACGAGGCCTACAAAGATTCTATTGAACTCAAAATTAAAATAAAGTCCTTTAGGTGGTAACCTGTTAACCAAATTAACACTTGAGTTTATTTAATGAAAAATCAACTTTGAAGGTGATGTAAGCTTGTAGGAATTGTAGGTTACTCGTATTTGAAGGAAGGTAGGTAACTGGAAAAGTTACCCATCAACTTGCAGTTTAGTGAAGTGTCTCACTTGAAAACGAGGCCTACAAAGATTCTATTGAACTCAAAATTAAAATAAAATCCTTTAGGTGGTAACCTGTTAACCAAATTTAATTGAAATCGGGCTAAGCATTTGGATGTTGAGATGACGAAAGGAGGAAATTATTAAAAAGGACAACGGTACTGACTGTAGCTTATTGT
>NW_007384287.1:0-4039 GCF_000475195.1 Diaphorina citri | reverse complement strand
CTTCCTTACTTATCCTATCCAATTCTGATGTTTGCTATATTTGACCTGCTACAATGTGAATTACATTGTTTTACACATTGTAGCAGGTCAATACCTAATTCATATCTACCTAAATAAATAAATAATAGATAATGTTCGCCATTCACGGAAAAAGCTTCAGACCTAGGTCTCCCAGACGGTCTGACAGACCTAAGTCTCAAGATATTTCCGCCACCCACGTTGCGACTGTCTGAGCGTGAGGAACAGGATTCTTATTTATTTTAACCTCTTGGGGACCAGCCATTTGGAAAAGGAAAAAACTCTGCCAAGATAATGACAAGTAGCTTTGTTTTGCGTAAATGAGGATGGTTCTTGTTTAAACCGAATTGCTTATTTACCTAACCGTTGCACCCTCAAACTTCAGTCAACCATTGGGGAACTGGGAATTGGTGCATTAGTGCATTCAAAGTGCTATCCCCGCGCCGCACAGCTGGTTTGGAAAAAGAAAGGACATTTAACTTTTTTCTTACCATTTGTAAGAATTTCTTCTTTTTCTTCGCTTTTTCCTGTGTTCAGACGGGGTCGGCGTTTTTTGCCAGCCTTCCTCCTCCTTAGCCCTAGGGCGATCGCTTTTGGGCTGTCATTTGGTTTTCGCTACACAATTTGTAAGAACAAACCTCTTTATTTCACATCCCTCCTCTTGAGGACGACACATTATGCCGAAAAAAAAAGAAGAAGGGAAAAAATGAGCGTGAGTGGCCGTGAGTTCCCTTTTGCCTCATTTTGGTTCTCATGCTGATTTTAAAGCTCATCGCCTCATCTTGCCTTTGATACTATGGACCCTCCTTTGAAGGTTATAGTGAAAAACGGGCGGGAAGAAATCACTAAACAAAATGACCCAAAAAACGCCCTCCCTGCCCCTCCCCATCCGGACCGTAAAAAGCAATAAAGTTATCACTCCCATATAGAACTCCAATATAACTTCGTATAACGCAATAATATAATAAAACTTTCATCAAGTATGTGATATTATAGCTTTAGGTCGTCATCTTTGTTGAATGATTTTTCCCCTGTGTTTGTCATCTCACACAAATAGAAACTTTTTTTTTGTGTCGACTCAAATTAAATTTTCTACACGATTGAGCTTTTCATAAATAAATATAACGAAACTTTACGTCGGAAAACTCTGGGCACCCTTATGACATGGAAAAAAATCGGAAAATGTATAACGTCAAATAAAAAAAAATCTTTTTCCGGGACGTTGTTATTAAATCCGACATGGAATAAACAAACGCCGCGCCAAGCCGGGATGGGCCGGGACAGGACGGGAAAAAGTCCTTTTTTTTCAGCAAAGCTTATTTTATCAAACATTGATGCTGGCAGCAGTGACCGGTTTTTAAATTTTTAATTTACAGGTGTAGATAGAAGGTGTACCAGAGTTCTCTTGGCGACGTTGTTATTAAATCCGACATGGAATAAACAAACGCCGCGCCAAGCCGGGATGGGCCGGGACAGGACGGGAAAAAGTCCTTTTTTTCAGCAAAGCTTATTTTATGAAACATTCAAACATTGATGCTGGCAGCAGTGACCGGTTTTTAAATTTTTAATTTACAGGTGTAGATAGAAAGTGTACCAGAGTTCTCTTGGTTATGACCAGAGACCAGCAGAATATGGCACCGAAAACATGGCAAAATGGGACTTATTTTGGGAAAATAAAATATGGCATTTAATTTTTTTTGTCATAACTTTATGGTTATGAACCAATGCCTTGGGAAGTGCAATAGATACTGTGAGTTTTACGTTTTTCCGTTTATTATACAACAGCAATCCAAAGAGTACAGGATTTTTTAAGAATGCAAAACATACGGTAAGAAGAGGGAGATAAAACCTAGAAGAGAAATATGTTGGAAGACAAAAGCAGAAGGAATGGAAAAGAAATTTCCGAGAGGAGAAATTGAGCGAAAGAATTTCACATACCTAGATGAAATTTCACATACCTAGATGAAAAAATATAATAAATGCGACAAAGTGAAAAAATGGAGAAGCATTTTTAACAGACTTCGTTTTTTTTCGTTGAAGAGGTGTGATAGAGGGAACTGTAACTTCTGAGGTCTTATCGTGCCGAAAGCGAAGAGAGAATGAGGACAATATGGGAGAAAACCAGCCGTTCCGAGAACGAACCTTACCTGTTTAAGATGACGTTCGCCCCGGGTGGGATTCGAATATACAACCTAGTGATTACATGCTAACAAGACAGCTAACTAGGCTGGATCAGAGAGGTCTTCCATTGAGAAACATTTTGATTCTGTTGGTAGCCGTTGCAAGCCGCTGCGCAACGCAGAGGAAGATGAATGTTTCAAGTATAGCTAGGTGGCAAGGCATTTAATTTTTTTTGTCATAACTTTATGGTTATGAACCAATGCCTTGGGAAGTGCAATAGATACTGTGAGTTTTACGTTTTTCCGGTTATTATACAACAGCAATCCAAAGAGTAGGTACAGGATTTTTTAAGAATGCAAAACATACGGTAAGAAGAGGGAGATAAAACATAGAAGAGAAATATGTTGGAAGACAAAAGCAGAAGGAATGGAAAATAAATTTCCGAGAGGAGAAATTGAGTGAAAGAATTTCACATACCTAGATGAAATTTTTTGGGGAGAAAATATAATAAATGCGACAGAGTGAAAAAATGGAGAAGCATTTTTAACAGACTTCGTGTTTTTTCCGTTGAAGAGGTTTGATAGAGGGAACTGTAACTTCTGAGTTCTTATCATGCCGAAAACCGAAAGCTAAGAGAGAATGAGGACAGGGTAGGAGAAAACCAGCCGCTCCGAGAACGAACCTTACCCGTTGAGGATGAAGTTCACCCCGAGCTGGTTTCGAACCAACAACTTGGAGCTTACATGCTTACAAGGTAGGCGCGCTACCCTGCAAGCTAACTAGGCTGGCTCAGAGAAATCCCACTGAGAAACATTTTGATTCTGTTGCAACAGTTGCAAGCCGCTGCGCAACGCAGTCTAAAGCGATGAAAGCTTCGAGCTGGTTTCGAACCAACAACTTGGAGCTTACATGCTTACAAGGTAGGCGCGCTACCCTGCAAGCTAACTAGGCTGGCTCAGAGAACTCCCACTGAGAAACATTTTGATTCTGTTGCAACAGTTGCAAGCCGCTGCGCAACGCAGTCTAAAGCGATGAAAGCTCCAAGTATAGCTAGGTGGCAGTTTTATTATGCAGAACAACTTACAACTTTGTGCTAATAAATAATATGCAATATGCACTCTTAAATCTTTTTAATTAATTCTTGTTTCAAAGTTTTGTAAGACTTACAACTTACAACTTTGTGCTAATAAATAATATGCAATATGCACTCTTAAATCTTTTTAATTAATTCTTGTTTCAAAGTTTTGTAAGACATTTTTTTACTGGTAACACCTGTAACCAGATTTGTGCTCCTCGAATAAAAGAAATGATGTAAAACAGCTTACATTAAAAGCTTAAGTAGTGGGTACTTTGAAATTGAGCGTTTTAGTATTATTATGTACCACTTTGCTATCGATTCTAGGGAAATCCTTAGTTAGTAAACCCTGGCATAAACACATTGTCAGTCCTTAGTGCACCAAAAAAGGAAACAGTTAACAGGAGAGAGGAAACAGTAAAAATCCAAACACTTCAACAACAACAACAGTATTCAAGACTAAGAACAGACTTGTTAAACATAACAGAAAACAAAGTTAGAAAAATGGAAGAAGCAGCAAAAGCAACCCCATTCCGAGCATTGTTAGTCCTTAGTGCACCAAAAAAGGAAACAGTTAACAGGAGAGAGGAAACAGTAAAAATCCAAACACTTCAACAACAACAACAACAATATTCAAGACTAAGAACAGACTTGTTAAACATAACAGAAAACAAAGTTGGAAAAATGGAAAAAGCAGCAAAAGCAACCCCATTCCGAGTATTATCCAGCATTCATTACACCGAATTCCACGTTAATCCTTATGTTGTCACAAAAATTCCACAACGTTACAATACGGAGCGCCAGATTTTTTTGCAGTCGAAAGAA
>NW_007384286.1:0-4039 GCF_000475195.1 Diaphorina citri | reverse complement strand
GTTTTTTTTTTTTTTTTTTTTTTCGTTTTTTGGTTTCTCCTTTCCTTTATTTTTTAGGTATTTTTAGGTGTACATATTTTCCTTTTGGGAAAGTGGCCACTGTTCAATTCAGTTTGCGTTGGGCCAGTGGTCAATTTTCCAGTGGTCCGTTTCCCGAATGGAAAGTACATCTTTTCTTTTCCTGTTTGAAAAAGTTGGAGAAATAGAAAGTGTTGAGTACCTAACTACCTAATAAATAGAAGTAGGAAATGAAAGACATTTAAATTAAGCATGCCTGTGTCAAATGTCGTTCCCCACTTAATGAACATCGATTTTTTCACACTTAAGCGCAATAAGGTAAGTGTACCATTTATTCGCCCACCTAAAAAACGTACCATTTATTGGCCCACCTGTACCATACGCCACATAAGTCTGAACTGGACGAACTTTTTCAAGATCCAATTTCATCAAAAGAAAGGGCTTAAAGACTGCTATCGAACCAGTGCTATTCAAAAATTGTAGTCATAAAAACAAAAATTAGAAAAATATATGTGGGCAGGTGGGCCAATAAATGGTACGTTTTTTAGGTGGGCGAATAAATGGTACACTTACCCTAATTGTGCACGCTTTTAACTTAGACTCGAACCACCAACCTCCGGATTCGAAGTCCATCGCGCTAACTGTTAAACTCCATACACAAAAAGCCCACTCCGAGGCTTATAGGTGTAGGGGCAAACAGCCCTAAAGGATGGGCTAAGCTCCTACGAATCTACACGACTTCAGGATTTTAGCGATCAAAAAATTAATCATATCTCAGGATCGGTTTAGATTTTCGCAAAATCTTTTCTTATTGCACACCTAGACCATAAAAGTAATATTCCTACCAAATTTCAGCTTTCTAGGTGTTGTGGTTCAGGAGATAGAGCGATCTCAGTGTGTGAATATGAAATGTGAATGAGTGAATGGATCTTGATTTTATAATATAGGATGTGCCATTCAGGTCGAACCCGTCGACATTGCTTAAGCCTTAACAGATATCTAACATATTATCCTAACAGACAACAGACAGACAGACAGACAGATAAATACAGACATAAAGTAGGTAGTAGATAATAATAATACTAGTGCTTATTTATACTGCTCGCATATAGGACTGAAAAGTCCCTTTACTCCAGCAGTAGGCTACTACTATTTTTGTCTCGCATAGGACTGAAAAGTCCCTTTACTCCAGCAGTAGGCTACTACTATTATTGTGGTCAAATTCTCAAATTAGGATTGAGGATAAAATTCCATACCTCGGCTGGGATTGAACCCACGCCCTCCTGTTTACCAGGCGAGCGCCTTGACCACTAATGAGAATAGGACTGAAAAGTCCCTTTACTCCAGCAGTAGGCTACTACTATTATTGTGGTCAAATTCTCAAATTATATTGAGGAATTCCATACCTCGGCTGGGATTGAACCCACGCCCTCCTGTTTACCAGGCGAGCGCCTTGACCACTACATCACCGAGGAAACCAATGTGCCATTCAGGTCGAACATACCCGTCACATCTGTTGGAAATTAGTGTTGCCAGCTTTCGAGCGAGGCAAGTATGAATCTTCTATTGCCGCCCACTCAAAAAGTATGGCGCGAAATATCTTTTTTCAAATCTTGGGCTAAAGTTGCCTTTAAGGGACAAAGATACCCCAGTTCACGGTACCTATTATCTTAACAGACAGCAGACAGACAGATATACACAGACACAAAGTAGGTAGTAGGTAGCTATTGTATGATAACAATAAGATTAACAGGTAGGAAGCTAACAACAATATGTTAGATAGGTAAGTCCTAACTATTCGTATCTACGTCGTTAAAAAAAAAAAAAAAAAAAAAAAAAAAAAAAAAAAACACTATTAATAGAACACATCAGTGGAACACGAATCTGCTGGATGCTGGATTGCAATTGGCGCGTAGGCGTGTCCAATGAGGGGCCCTTATTGTTTTCAAGAAGTCTGATGAGGGTCTATTGACCCGAGGTCTCCGACCTACTAACCTATTAGTTCTATTAACGTTAACAATACTAAAACCTTGAAAATTATAGCCAAATAGGTAGGTAGGTCTTTTTTTAAAAGAGGTTTGACAGAGGGAACTGTAACTGATAAGGTCTTATCGTCCCGAAATCGAAGAGAGAAGAAAGACACTAAAGACAGGATAGGAGAACGCCAACCGTTCCGAGAACGAACATTACCCATTCATGGATAAAATTCGCCCAGGGCGGGAATAGAACCCGCGGCCTAGCGCTCACAAAGCAGACGCGCTACCAACCAAGCTAACTAGACTGGCTCTTCTTCTTTGGCTATGGTGTGAACACAGCTTTAGATACTTTTACTGTTCCCGGACCGATAAATAATACTTTTTTACTTAAGTTATATATAAAAATGGATACTTACGAGTAATGGATACTTTATATATAACTTAAGTAAAAAAGTATTTACAAAGGATGTCAAAATTAAATAAATTAATTAATAACCGATAAATAATATTAAATTTGGTCCAGAAGTTCTGGAGTGGGCACCCACAGAAGAGCCCTCTTCTGGAGTAGGGGCCCACAGAACTATCATCTTTTCTGGAGTAGGGGGCACCTGTTATAGGCTCTAGGGGGCACCTGTAGTCTCGACTGCCACGGTTTTGGCTCGTCGAACGAAAACTAATATATGGGAAACTTCTCTCGACCCCCATTGGTCAACTCTGGTAAACACTTGGCATAGCGCCAACATGAGTACTTGAATATGATGCACACACTTCAAGACAGGGGTTTCCAACTTCCGTGTGTATGCGAGCCACATTGGCAGGTGCTTCGCGGGCCACATGCACAACATCCACGATTTTCTTGAGGGGATGCTGAACACAAAGTTGCTGAACGTCTGGATCAGAGGATGAGCGGCGGCTTCTATAGGCCAGATGAATCCTGGAAAGAAACACATGCATTAGCAAACATTTGTGAAAGTTCTTTTCGCGTGCTACCTAACCCTATCATTCCCAGAAAGTCTTAGAGTGTTAGGGAACACAAAGTTGCTGAACGTCTGGATCAGAGGATGAGCGGCGGCTTCTATAGGCCAGATGAATCCTGGAAAGAAACACATGCATTAGTAAACATTTGTGAAAGTCCTTTTCGTGTGCTACCTAACCCTATCCCAGAAAGTTGATCATTTTGCGCAGCCCTAATGTGTTGGGGAACACAGAGTTGCTGAAAGTGTGAATAAGAGGGTAGGTGGCTGCCTCGATTGGCCAGATGAATCCTAGAAAGAAACAAAGGGTAAAGTATTAGGCCTGCCCACTTCTGTGGCTGAGTGGTCAAGAGCACTGACTCTCAACCGGGAGGTGCTGGGTTCGAATCCTGTTCAGGGCGGAAATTTTCTGACCGTAATTTTCCGTTCCTGGATAGGCGTGGATGTAAAAGAATGTGCCTTGAAGAAATGAGAAAGCGAATCTAAGGTACAATCTTTGAAAAAAAAGGCCGCACATTGGAATGATAGAGACTCTCTATCATTTTCATAGGTTTATCGCTATTTAAAGGTCACGCGACAAACTTCTAATGTGTGACGGGCTTTATTCTACCCGAGTTTCCGAGTCCAATTGTGTAGAACCTAGCATAATAGAAAACTGACCTAGACCGAAGAAAGGTAAATACGTAATAACAGGTGTACTATTCACATATAGGTACTTCATTCATAAAAAAAAGAAACGATTAGTTTATTCCGTAAACCAAACAAACCGTAAAACGCAAAACCGCAAACCGAAAAAAACATTCATCATAAACGATCATACCCGTAAATCTCATACTCCATTATACTCCATTCATAAAAACTATCATACCCACATCATTTATACCAACACCGGCAACATAATTACCTCTGTAAAAATATCATTCATTCAACTTGACTCATTATTCATACTTACCACTATAACCTGAAATCTATATGTAGGTATTAGGTATTACAAACTTTTTTTTTTGAAGAGGTTTGACAGAGGGAACTGTAACTGCTATGGTCTTATCGTCCCGAAATCGAAGAGAGAAG
>NW_007384285.1:0-4041 GCF_000475195.1 Diaphorina citri | reverse complement strand
TAATAAATGAAAAAGTCATGCTGAAGAGTTACAGAGGAGTATTTATATTTTTAAAGCCTTTATTTTCCAATCCTCTTATACTTAGTTGGAAATAATTTAGGGGTGGGGGGAAAATCAAAATTTAGGATCAGCTGACTTCATCGCTACCTTATGACCATACCTATTGCTTAGATTAAAATTTTAGAGTGGTACCTATGTAGGTTAATTTAATTAATACTCGTACCTATAGGAGGGCCGAGCTTTCGACTTTGGATAAACTATTACCCGATTTCGGATTCAGACCGCTAAATTTATAAAATTACAGGGTTGGTCTCATCTTGTTGATTGGTTAAAAACCAAAAATAATAAAAATAAACTCCTTACTGTACATTTTTTTAAAATACTTTTCTTTAAATTGATTTGACCATTAATCTTTATCATTAGGTATAGGTATAGTAGTAGTCATAAAGATAGCTAACGTATTTATACCTATAGGCTACTATTTGTATTACTTATGTTAGATTGATCTCCTGATTGTTGAATTATTTCTTCCGCTACACTTTTACCAACTTGACTAAAATATTTATATTTTCTTATTTTTTTTTTTTTTCAAATACGTATTCCGCAAATGTAATAGAAAGTCGTGTGATGTTCACACCAGATTTTTTATTCATCTTCTCCTCCTCTTTAGGTTGGTACTCCTCCATCAAGTAAGTATAGGTCGGTACTTCGTGGCCAAATTAATAATCATAATTTTCACTGAGCTAGGCGCACGGCAGTACACGAGTCGAGTTTTCTAAAACATCTATAAATAAATAATGAGAACAAACATGTCAGATTATTAAACTAAAATAAAATGCAATGATAATATAAGTCAGATTTGAATCACCATTGATATGCTTAGGGATAACGGGGACAATTGTGAATAGAAGAGATAGGAGTCGAGTTTTTGCACGATTTCTTACAACACCCGAAATTTTCACATTGGCTCCTTGACTAAAGGCAAGGATTTTCACGATGCTATATATTATTATCCCCTCTCCTATCCCATCCTTCAAGCCTCATGGCTTTCCTATCTTTACATATATTGATTAAAATTATTAATAATGAATTTATACGTAAAAACATCTTCGTTTTCGAATTTGCCTTCAAGTTGAATGAAATTTACTGTATTTTAATAAAGTTTAGGATTAACCAGGTGTAAGTAGATTTTAGATGAGAAAGCTTGTGAGTTCTAAAATGTAGATACCTACCTATGCTTTGTCGGCAACCCAAATTTTGGGCAGTGATGTTCTAAAATAAATTAATTATTTTATTACGAGATGACTGACTGTCTTCTGGTAATAGGTTACATATTTTTAAAGACTTTGAGAGACCCTGTAGATGCTTTAGCGAACACCGAGTCGAGTTTTTGCACGATTTCTTACAACACCCGAAATTTTCACATTGGCTCCTTGACTAAAGGCAAGGATTTTCACGATGCTATATTATCCCCTCTCCTATCCCATCCTTCAAGCCTCATGGCTTTCCTATCTTTACATATTGATTAAAATTATTAATAATGAATTTATACGTAAAAACATCTTCGTTTTCGAATTTGCCTTCAAGTTGAATGAAATTTACTGTATTTTAATAAAGTTTAGGATTAACCAGGTGTAAGGAGATTTTAGATGAGAAAGCTTTGTGAGTTCTACCTACCTATCCTTTGTCGTTTTGGCAACCCATATTTTGGGCAGTGATGTTCTAAAATAAATTAATATTATTTTATTACGAGATGACTGACTGTCTTCTGGTAATAGGTTACATACTTTTAAATACTTTGAGAGACCCTGTAGATGCTTTAGCAAACACTCTGTATCTCTAAGTTAAATATTATTTTATTTTGTTCGAATTAAATACCTCACAACAAAAGATAATTCGGCTATATTAACAAATTATACCAAAATATTGTATTTTCATTGTTGTCCATAGGAAATCTGATGGAAACGAAACATCTGCTGTGACTTCTAAAGCCTCAGGCTTTCATAGATCTGTAGAGAGGTCCATAGAGCTGAAATTTTCTGCATCTTTGGGTTTTCTAATTCAAACAACCAAAAGAAAAATATAGATTAACCCCCCCCCCTTCATATAGATTTTTTTTTTTATCAAAGGATTCCGACTTTTATCTTCTCCTTCTATTACTTGTTGTCAACCGAATGTTATTGTCGTAAAAATAGTAGAGTAACGTCAGGCCCGGGATGTGATTGAGAATTTTCTTTTTGTATCCTGTTGAATTCTTGTCTAAGGGAGAATTTTTAAACAGCAACCTTTATAGGTATACTTTCAGTAACTACCTTTGGATAAATTCCTACTTCCTACGAAATTGGAGAGAGGAGGAAGAGAGGATAGGAGAAAGCCAGCCGTTCCGAGAACGCACATTATCAGTTCAGGATAAAGTCCGCCCCGGGAGGGAATTGAATCTGCGGCCCATCCCTTACAAGGCAGACGTGCTACCAACAAAGGTAACTAGGCTAAGGTTCTGATTTTCTTGGGGGTAAATCCATCCCTGTCTATCGAAAAATATCAATGAAGCCCCTAAAAAAAATCTCGTACTATAATTTTACAGATCAGTGAGTAATAAGATACATATTAGGTAAGTTATATGCCCATTACAAGATACGTTAGAATAATATGAGTATTAACAAGATCCTATTTAGGAAGGTATACCTAACTTGGATCAGTTTTAAATAGTGGCGTAGAAATTGACCTTTAGAAAACATCAGAGGCATTATCTTCCACTGAACCTCTGAGAAAAAAAATATAGAATCTCAAATCTTTATTATTATTTATTTATTTCTAAGAGGGAAATCATTAAGGCCATACTTTTTATTTATCTAAGATACCTATACCTACCTCTAATTCTTGAAACGTTTTAAAAATTCTCCCCATTTGGATCATAAAGGCAACTACCTCGTTGTTTTAGTGATCAAGACGCTCGCCTGGTAATCAGGCGGGCGTGGGTTCAATCCCAGCTGAGGAACCTTAAATTCTGAACTGAATCTCACGAAAGCACCAATTTACACCACTGAAACGACTTTCAAATCATAAATGAATGAATGGAGAGGACTTGTGTGAAGAAGAAGAAAGAGATGAAGAAGAAGGAGAAGAAGAAGAAGAAGAAGAAGAAGAAGAAGAAGAAGAAAAGGAAGGCTAGGAAATTCCAAAGTACCATACAGGTAGTACGATCAGTGGGTGCATCAATCCTCCACTTAATCAACTAACAAATGGGTGACCGATTCACTGACCCATTAAATTCATTGATGAAACCAGATGAAGTGTTGACAAAAACCATAAATTTTCGGTGCAGATTTGGTTCGTGCGGAATATTTGTATTGACGCCCCGCATTATGGTTATGAAAGCGTTGAAGAAAATCATCTGGAGGACTTCCACTCAAATGACTTTCAAAGTGTCCTATTTGTAAGAAAGAGACCGAGTCATTCGACTCCAGAATTTGGAGTGTCTCAGGTACAGGATCTTTAAAGGGGTGAGTAGAAAGCTGGGTGTAAGTCCATTATAGTGATACTAATCTACCGAGCTATCTTTTTACGGTAAGTATTATGAACGTAGGTACCTAATACTAAGGAGGGAGGTAAAAATTCAATTACCTACTCACCATGACAATAAATATCTATAGCATATTCAATAACACTATAAAAGCTAGGTACATATAAGAAGTAGGTAATCTTGGCACATCCACTAATGTAAACTTGACATATCCTCCAATTATGTGGGGTTTTAGGTCTTATACTGCCTATAAAATACCCGAAATAAAATTCATATAATTTTATCTATGACATATTTTATGTAAAATTGGGTAGAAGAGCTCCCAGTGAAAATCCTGCCATTTAAAGCCTTTAATTAGGCTATATCTACGAGTATTAATAAACAATCTAAAGAAGGAATTTATTGATGACAAAGTTTTCTTTTACACACATGAAAAACACAAACAAACGCTGAATTACGTGGATAAATATATTTTGTCTTCAGAACACGGGTGTGTATTCCCGGAGACCACAAAGTTA
>NW_007384284.1:2005-4041 GCF_000475195.1 Diaphorina citri | reverse complement strand
GGACAACTTATGCAGCGAAAACGAGAAATCCATTTGAACTACTCAGTGGTTCAGATGAAGAGTTCCCGTCCATTGCGACCAAAAACAAGAGAGCGACTCAAAAGGAAAAAATTTATTAACAAGGTGGAATGTGTAGGTAGTATTATTGGTAATAAAAATATAATAATTTGTGAAATGAAATTAAAATGTTACGTAAAATTGCGGAAAAAACTCCTGTATTTCCTACTCAAGCACCAAATAATTTAAGTAACAGATATTAGGAACGATTTAAATAAATTTAATTACAGACTCTTTATTCGTTTTCAAATTTCTATGTACACAAATATAAGAAATTATAAACCATGGGCGAAATTATTGCCAATGGGCAATCTCTACTTTTTAACCCTAAAAACCAAAACCCAAATTATGGAAATACACCATCTATGTACATTGCTTTGGTTCGATCATTAGATTTATCAAGTCACAATATAAATCCGATTTTTGTTTTCTATTTTTTTTTTTTTTTAATTTATTTTAAATCCCGTACAAAAAGTAATAAAAAATTAATAGGTATAATAATAAAATATCGGTTTTATTCATCGCTACACAAATTTACTTAATAAATAATTATAATATTGCACTGAGAGCAGTGTAGTGTGTAGTAATGGTAGGTAATAATATGTTTGTGAATGTTGTGCTTAATCTAAAGTATTTATTTACACTATTTATTTATTTTAGTAAATCGACGAAGCAACCCTTCATTTTTATGAAAGATGGGTAAAAAAAGAAAAAAATATTTATGAGTTTTAATTAATGTAGAGGTACAGTGTACAGGTACACCAATACAAGGAATTAGCAACAAACGGCGAAATTATTGCCCAGGGCAATCTCTACTATTAAACCCTGAGATCCTACATCACACTATGCAACAATTTGGCAAAATAAAACATTAATGCCCGAGTCCACAATCAGAGGTGTACAGGTACACCAATACAAGGAATTAGCAACAAACGGCGAAATTATTGCCCAGGGCAATCTCTACTATTAAACCCTGAGATCCTATATCACGCTATGGAACAATTTGGCAAAATAAAACATTAATGTCCGAGTCCACAATCAGATGAAATTATTGCCCAGGGCAATCTCTACTATTAAACCCTGAGATCCTACATACATCACGCTATGGAACAATTTGGCAAAATAAAACATTAATGCCCGAGTCCACAATCAGAGTATAGACTCAGTTTAGGTTAAACTGATTTATAACTTTAAAACAAAGAGTTATGGTGGATTTGACCAATGATTTAATGAGAGATTTGACTAATCAGAGAATTTTCAATCATCCAAAAGGAGCTATAAATGATACAAACAGGATTTTTTTCTACAATCAGATTAGACTCAGTTTAGGTTAAACTGATTTATAACTTTAAAACAAAGAGTTATGGTGGATTTCACCAATGATTTAATGAGAGATTTGACTAATGGGAGAATTTTATCCAAAAAGGAGCTTTTAATGATACAAACACGATTTTTTTTTAAAACTTCTCATTTTTGGATCACTAAAAATAAAAACTCCTTTTTGGAAGATTGAAAATCCTCCCATTAGTGAAATCTCTCATTAAGTCATTGGTGAAATCCACCATGAGTCCACAATCAGAGTATAGACTGAGTTTTGGGTAAAACTGATTTCTAATTTTAAAACAAAAAGTTAAAATCAAATACTCGTAGATAGCTCAATCAAATCAGTCTAACTTGAACCAAGTATCGACTCAAATTGAGGTCCCGGCCTTTAAACAAAAATAATATGGCAGTCACATCAAGGCTAAAGGCGAGTCTACACGATACGACTTATTGTACCAGTAAAATGCTATCAGGTAAATGGGAGCGTGTGAACCGCAAAACGTACAAGATGTAGCGTGTAAACCCGCCTTAATACTCGTAGTTATTTCCATAAGAGTAGAAAAAAAGAGTTACTTCTTTATTGAGTTTTTTTTTTTTTTTTTTTTTTTTTTTTTTTTTTAAAGGGTTTAGAAAAGGAACTTCTAATCTGTTTGCTT
>NW_007384284.1:0-1296 GCF_000475195.1 Diaphorina citri | reverse complement strand
GAAGAAGAAGAAGAAGAAGAAGAAGAAGAAGAAGAAGAAGAAGAAGAAGAAGAAGAAGAAGATATCTGAGGTACCTATATAAGACGTGTAGATAGTTTTATTTGGTTTGAGACATAATTATGTATTACGTGGGGTTACCCATTCATACGTAGGATTACCCAGAAGACATTTTTTTCAAAGCAGGACATTTTTCTAAATCCTAAATTTGTTCAAAATACAAATAGGTACCAAGTTAAACGACAATTGTCTATATGAGAGGACGAGTGAGGTCTACAGTTTACAGAACCAATAGAATAATAAATCCTATAGTGTCCTATGCTAAAACAAAAGTTAATGTTATGCAGTCTATTTTTTAATTAATTTATTTGTTTTACCGTCTCCTATGTCAATGATAGAACAGTTCCGGGAACAGCGTCTCATACTTGGGTTTCCCGTTCGGTTCCCGTGGACTCTGAGACTGTCCAGTCCCCGTGTCCAATCTGTCCAATATCTCGCCCAGCTTGTACTGGAGAGAATCTTCGTCCGCCATCGTCTGTTGTCGGACCAACTCGGAAAACGTCAAGTTCTTGAACTTCTCCGCGAGAGCGCGCTGTCGGTCCTGTTCCGCTTTCTTGCCTTTGGATTCGGTTAGGATGCGCTTGAGAGATTCGAACCTGAGTTCTTCGTATCGGGAGTCGGTTACGAAGTTGGGTGTGCCTGGCTCAGAGTCCACCTGTAGAGAAATAGGGTATTGTTAATAGAATAGAATAGAATATACCCTGTTTATACTACCAGCATAGGACTGAAAAGTCCCTTTACTCTCGCAGTCTAAACAAGGTCTTATATATTTGATTGGTAATGACATTAGATTTTAGTGCTTAATCAAGACTGTCGAAGTAGGTAGGACAGATAGCCATTTTATTTAAACTATGATTGACTTGTTAGACTCGTGTGGTCTGTGTAGTAGCATACCCATCTTCCCGATCCCGTAGTATATATCTCATGAGATGGACAATAAGAGATACATAAACATAACTATAGGGCACGGTTATTCAGCACTTGACAGAAGAACCCCTTCTTCGGCTCAAACCTGAAATGGAGAAGAATTACAAGTCAGACACGGTTGGTCTAGTGTTAATGCGCTTGCTTGCATGCAGAAGTCCCGGGTTCGAATCCCACCATCGACAAAAATTTGTACTCGTTTTTCGATTGCAAATATTTCAACGGGTTACTTCCTGCTGTTCTCGTGTTGACCCAGCACCTAAATGGGGAGTATTGTGTCTCTTCTCGCCCATCTGATGAGAGGCATACTACGGG
>NW_007384283.1:0-4042 GCF_000475195.1 Diaphorina citri | reverse complement strand
TTGATACGTCTAAAGCACTCGATACAGCTGGTAATTCTATTTTTGAGGTGCAACAACCGTGTAGTTCATATCGAGAGCATTTTTGGACTCTTGCTCACAGAGAAAAGTCTTTAAATCACCAAAGTGTGTGACGTAACATTATTATTTAAGCACCCTGTATTTTATCACGGTTCATGCGTCCGCTTTATTGCCGCGTATGTAATTTCACTCCCAGTGCGCGTCGCATCCTGCGCCTTACCACGCGTCTCAGATTTCAACCTGCGCTACGCCCTAAGCTAGTAGCAGGTCCACCTTGAAAATCACCGGGCAGTGACGGACAGGTTGGGAGGGCGGGGCCATGGTCAAGTGTCACCCAGGGCCAACCAGGGTTTGAGCTTCACACTAACCTGAGGGGCATTTTCCTTTCAAGAAACTGACCATGGGAAAATTGACCACTGCTGCAATAGAAACTAAATGGAGAATTCAGTTTCCCGTTTCAGAAATCAGTTTCCCTAAAGGAAAATGGAAAATAGACCTCTACTTCACGAAATAGGTACAGAAATTTTCTAGACAAACTTTTCCTTTCCCTGATAGGCATGGATGCAAAAGAATGGGCCTTGAAGTATTGCGAAAGTGGTTCCGAAGTACAATGCCGAAAATAGAATGAAAATATGTAGGTACCTACTACATACATATAAAGTTGTTATTATTATTGCCAACGGCATTAGGTCTCCCTCTGGAGGTGTTAAAACTACCACACGGTTCAACCTGGTTTCAACGATATCCGTGCGGTTTAAACAATTTTTGGTACCGTCTATCTAACCTCTGTTAAATGTATACCGTTCGTGTTTGTATAGCGCGATTTAACTATAGTACAGCATATGGCGTAGTCACTACCTATAAACTAGGGGTGTCCAACTGGTGTGGAACATCGAGGGACTTTTTGGGTCAATTTTAAGTTCCTTGCGGTGGGAAGTAAAAATCCCTCGCAGTCTGGCGTTTTTCAACAATGAGTTGATCTTTTTTGTTGAGAAACAAGTCGAAATCCACTACAGGAGTCAATCGTGATGATATGACCACCTGTAATCTTGGCCGTTTCAGGAACGACACTGTCTACTTCTAACTTTCGGCCGTATTCCAGGACCCAGGACTGACTCTTCTCATATTTACTCCACGCGCCAAAAAACGTCGCTCCTCCTGTCAATATTATTCTCTGCACATGGAGTCAAAAAGAGAAGCGTGGGGAGTTCAGAGTTTTTCGTGGACCAGACCACCAATAAGGTGATAAGCCAGGCAATACCTTAGCTAGGCCAACTGGTTGTACTATTTGTGACTTGTACCTAGTATTGCTCTATGAATTAATATGTAGTAAAAAATGTACAGAATATACAAGGTGCACTGAAAGTCTGATCATAAAGTCAATGAAGATCTGATGAGAGGGAAAGGATGGCGCAGAGGATTTAGTCAAAAATGCCGACTAGAGGATTTAGTCAAAAATGCCGACCTCGGCCGGGCTTGGACAGGACAGGTATGTGCAATACTTTGTTTCGCTATAAGTCTAGAACGGTTTGTCCAATTTTAATAAATTTTTGCAAATACATCACACATTTGAAGTAAATTTGTTCTTAAGGTATTTTAAACTTGACCGGGCTCTTAGGGGCCCTGGAGGACCCTTTTTTCTACATGAATTCTAGATCTAGTCTAGTTCTCTGAATCTCTAAAAGTAGTTTTATCATTTAAACACCCTAATGAATCACATGAAGACATGATACACGTGTTTCTGAAACACCCTGTATACACGATGTATAGGGACATAGACGACAATACACACACTGTATACAGCAGATCTAGTTGTTCTCCTTGATGGAATAATTTGCTGTAGATTTTAACCCTCTAAGGTATTGGCCACTAAGGAGTCTAAGGTATTGGCAAATCACTTTCACTGTTAGTCACCAGAGGCAGTACTAGTACTAGACTCAGCTGATCCACAGACAGGGAGAGTATATCTAAATAAGGAATAATATGAGTTCTACCTCCGGCTAAACGTATATGTCCATGCCCAGAATTTATCATCGCTGCAGAAACGATACCGGTTAAACAGTGGCGTAGCGTGGTCTAATTCCAAGTGTAGGGCGGACACTAATTTAACACTGTATACAGCAGATCTAGTTGTTCTCCTTGATGGAATAATTTGCTGTAGATTTTAACCCTCTAAGGTATTGGCCACTAAGGAGTCGAAGGTATTGGCAAATCACTTTCACTGTTAGTCACCAGAGGCAGTACTAGACTCAGCTGATCCACAGACAGGGAGAGTATATCTAAATAAGGAATAATATGAGTTCTACCTCCGGCCAAACGTATATGTCCATGCCCAAAATTTATCATCGCTGCAGAAACGATACCGGGTAAACAGTGGCGTAGCGTGGTCTAATTCCAAGTGTAGGGCGGACACTAATTTCTATCACAATATCTATCTAATAAGAATACAATTTAATTTTTTAAAGTCAATATTTAAGGGTATTTGAGTGGAATTTTTGAGTGTATGGCCGCCATACACGCCCTACATGGACGCTACGCCACTGCGGTTAAACGAATTTTTTCGTTCTTTTTTACCCACCGATAAAATTGCCAATGTTTTTAATCAAGGGGTTTCACCCTCTATTCGGCGACTGAGTTTGGCCGGGAAACGCCAAACATACAAGTGCACAGATCCGGATACCAACTTGCCAACCATGCAACCATTACTGCAGTCATTAATTGAGAACTGGCGCAATCAACGTGATATCGCCTCTGGCTTTTTTTTACTCAGCTGATCCACAGACAGGGAGAGTATATCTAAATAAGGAATAATATGAGTTCTACCTCCGGCTAAACGTATATGTCCATGCCCAAAATTTATCATCGCTGCAGAAACGATACCGGGTAAACGGGTTAAATGAATTTATTCGTTCTTTTTTACCCACTGATAAAATTGCCAATGTTTTTAATCAAGGGGTTTCACCCTCTATTCGGCGACTGGGTTTGGCCGGGGAAAGCCAAACATACAAGTGCACAGATCCGGATACCAACTTACCAACCATGCAACCATTACTGCAGTCACGGTTAATTTAACCGGTATTCGTTTAACCGGGTTAAACGAATTTTTTCGTTCTTTTTTACCCACTGATAAAATTGCCAATGTTTTTAATCAAGGGGTTTCACCCTCTATTCGGTGACTGAGTTTGGCCGGGAAAAGCCAAACATACAAGTGCACAGATCCGGATACCAACTTACCAACCATGCTTTAACGTGGCATTACTGCAGTCATTAATATTGAGAACTGGTACAATCAACGTGATATCGCCTCTGGCTTTTTTTTCTCTCTCCGGGATACACAACAGAGTAGAAATGGCTTGTAAAAAGCTCATGATAAAGGAAGAAGAGGCGGAAAAACAGAAGAAGACAAATATGAAGAGAAAGAAGAAAAAAAGAAGTAGTTAAGACATTTGCTTCCCGAAGTGACAATGTACTTGATACAAGTGTCTATTCTGATATTCCTGATGTAATTGTTGAATCCATTAGAATCATTAGATAATATTCATTTATCAGGTATACTTACATATCAACATATCAGATATATCAACATTTATCGGATATATCATAGGTATTGTTGATTTGTAGGAGTTGCAGACTTGTTCTTGTAGGTCATCCAGTTCTGGTACTGGTTTTACAATCCAGAGTTCGGCGTTCGATTTGATAACTGGAGCAGGTCATTTGGCCGAGAATGTGTTAAAGTGTTGAGAATTAAGAATATTATATACCTACCTACTTTTTTTATGACGTTTGACAGAGAGGACTGTAACTGCTGATGTCTTATCGTCCCGAAAGCGAAGAGAGAAGGAAGACAGGATAGGGGAAAGCCAGCCGTTCCGAGAACGAACCCTCTATTTTTAGGATAAAATCCGTCCCGGGCGCAAAGGATACCATACTCTTTCAGAAAAGAAGGGACCAAAGAACAGAACAAAATTAATTTCTCCTACTTTCTTATGCCTGCCCTCACGCTCAGACCGCCTCTCAGACCTAG
>NW_007384282.1:0-3599 GCF_000475195.1 Diaphorina citri | reverse complement strand
AAAAGAGAATATCCTGTTCTGCAAAGGACGTAATTTTACAAACAGGATAAAGGACATTATTATTTTCCCAACTTATGGCCCGGAAATTTATGAGGTCATGAGGTGTGCTGTTTTTTTTTTTATTTATTTATTTATTTTTTTTACAATATATTTTGTATGGGATGTGGAGAGAGGGTTTAATGTAACTAAAATGCCAGTATAATACAGGGTGTATAATATCAGGTTGACACCACACTCAATTTAGCCTTTTCCTTTCTGTTTTCTCTGGTGTATCCAAACATATTCGACCCCGTCGATCGACGCGACGTCGAATGAAACTGTACACTGCCTCGACAACATAGATTTACCTTTTCACCTCGTCGATCTACAATCGATCGACGGGGCCGCCTATGTGTGTACACAGCTTTAAGGATTTACAAGTCGAAAGTAGAGCCATTTTTTTTTTTCTTTTCCCTACACACCAGTTATAGCAATAGGTACCTACTACCTACTGATCTACAAACTTACTTACTTAGCTTACCTTTGTCTAACAATTGCCCCCCAAAAAAGGTTATGGCTTTAAACCCTCGACAAAAAATACAGAAACACAAAAAAAGTATCTAAGATAAACCTACTACCTACTGATCTACAAACTTACTAACTTAGCTTACCTTTGTCTAACAATTGCCCCAAAAAAGGTTATGGCTTTAAACCCTCGACAAAAAATACAGAAACACAAAAAAAAAAGTATCTAAGATAAAGAGAAAGAAGAGAGAGAGAGCTAAGAGGAGAGAGAGGGAGAGAGAGACAGGGAGAAAGAGCGCTAAGAGGAGAGAGGGAGTGAAGAGAAGAGAGAAAAAGAGAATATCCTGTTCTGCAAAGGACGTAATTTTACAAACAGGATAAAGGACATTATTATTTTCCCATGAAGAGAGAAAAAGAGAATATCCTGTTCTGCAAAGGACGTAATTTTACAAACAGGATAAAGGACATTATTATTTTCCCATTTTTTTTTTCTCCTCTACAATCTACAAAACAATCCCAAACCTAAATCCCAACACCAGCTCGGCATACACTCCATTCAGAATGCAGGTAAACAGCAAAGTACAATAAATGATAAAGCGAACGAATATGCTATGGGAGAGAAGAGAAAATAGAAAGCAAGGGAGGAGAGGAGGGAAGGTCGAGGGGAAGGAGAAGAAAGGAGGAAGGGAAAAAGAGGGGAAGGAAAGGAAGAAGGAGAGGTGAGGGATATAGGGGACAGATTGCTAAAAACCACAAATTTTGTGGTGGCCTGGCAACGGTCAATAAAGAATAAATGGGAAAAAAAGGCAAAGTTGAGAGAGAAAGGGAGATGATGAGGGAGGGAGAAAAAGAGAGAAAGAGGAAGGTGAAATAAAGAGAGAGTGAGGAGATGGACCACAGGGGGGTGTAAAATTGAGTAAAGAAGGGAAGGAAATAGAGAGAAAAGGGCGATAAAGGAGGTAGGAAATGGATGTGTTGGGGAGGCGGGAGAGAGAGAAGAAGAGATAGCGCTACATAATGATGTGAGGAGAAGGAGAGAGAGAAAGAAAGAGGGAGATATAGGTAGAGAGAGAGAGAGAGATGGGGAGTGATTGTAGAGAAGGAAGGGTGGAGAGATGGAGAATGAAAGAGAGGTAAGGGGAGAGAAAGGTAGGGGAAGGTATACCTCTGTTGGAAGGGGGAGAGACAAAAGTGGTTGGAAAAACAGGAAGCAGGTATGTGAGGTTGACATATTGGGAGCGTGGGAGGGGGGAGGGAGGAGAAAAGGGAAGGGGGAAGTCTGGTACGCTATTAATTATGAATTATAATTCAAAAACCACACACCCATACATACCTACACATTCACCTATACACACACCATACACACACACACACACACACACACACACACACACATTTTTTTTTTTTTTTTTTTTAATAGGTTTGACTTTGATCCTCTCTAGATCTGTAACGGAGGTCTTTTGAATTAAATTTTCGAAGTGAAATTGTAAAATTGACAATGAAAAACATCCCCAACGTGAAGTGCCTAACTTTT
Source organism: Diaphorina citri (assembly GCF_000475195.1). NCBI lineage: Eukaryota > Metazoa > Arthropoda > Insecta > Hemiptera > Psyllidae > Diaphorina > Diaphorina citri. Next base: position 1,561 of record NW_007384282.1, on the reverse strand, counting down.
TGGGAGAAGGCTCTTCATTTCTCTGCAAAATAATTACAAAGTCTTATCGTCCCGAACGCGAAGAGAGGAGGATAGGATAGGAGAAAGCCAGCCGTTCCTAGAACAAACTTTATGTGCTTTAGGATACAGTCCGCTTGGGACGAATCGAACCCGCCACTCAGCGCTTACAAGGCAGACGTGCTAGCTTCCAAGCTGAGACCCCTTTCCCCCAACATATCCTGTAGGTAATGTAATTTAAATGAGAGTGTTCCCACTACACACGACACGATTGTTTTCACCGAGCGACACAGAATGTCCTATGGGCAATGCCATTTAAATGAGAGTGTTCCCACGACACGATTTTTTCCCGAACGACAAGTGGGAACGGACTCTAAGACTAACAAAACTACCAACATTAACATTCAAATGCCCGAAAATGAACTCGACACAAAGGGTATTATTGGTATGCCAGTAGGTATTATAATTTCATAATATGACCATTCAAGAGAGGGACTTTATTGAAGAAATTTTGAAATTCCATTCAGATATTATGACAGTATGAACTCATGAAGAGAATGAAGTCTGCGGTGTAATAGTCAACTTGTATGGAAATGGAGAGAGAGAGAAAAAAGATAGGGAGCGAGGGAGAGAGGGTGAGAGCAGAGAGAGAGAGAGAGGTAGAAAAATAGGGAGGGAGAGACAGAGGGGAGTAAAAAGGGATCGAGAATAGTAGACGGACCCTTCCCAACGCTTTGAATTTTGGCTCCCAAAGTCTCTATCATATTATCAGAAGAAGAGAGAGGAGAGGAGGGGGTGGGGGTCTCCGCCATATTAAAATAAATTGAAACCCCTCAAAAAATTAGGTCATAACTTGATGTGGAAATTTTCTTGAGTTCATTAGCATATACGGGAACCTTTCTGTCCAGCAGGGCTGGTGGGGTTGCTTCAATTTGACAATCCTGTAAAGGAAGCCATATTCAGGGCTATCATAAAATTGAGTGTAGTTCATCAATCGGGGAACGACGTTTGTGACAAGAATTTATGCTTAACAGAATTAAAGACAATAAAGACCCATATAATTTATTATTATTGTTATGTTATAGAGCTAGGTAACATTTTGGTGAACTGTAGAACCCCCTCAGGAAAAGGGCCAGTATGGACCCTCCGATGCGCGATGGTTCAAGTTTTGCGGAAAAACTAACTTGCACTTTTCGAAATTTTACGATCGAAATTTCATCAAATTTGAACAAACCTTTTGAACACGTACAATCGGATACCTATTTCTTTCAAAGGAAAATCCAAGTGGAAAATAATAAAATTATGTACCTCGAAATTAAATTACGGTGAAGTCACCAAACTCGTAAACAATAAGCTGGGTCAACACGAGAACACCAGAAAGTAACCCGGTGAAATATTTGCAATCGAAAAACGAGTACAAATTTTTGTCGAAGAAGAAGAAGAAGAAGAAGAAGAAGAAGAAGAAGAAGAAAAGAAGCACTTTTTTACTTACCCTCTTATGTTTCATTAATTTTCAGTGAAACCACTAAAGGTGGAAATCCTCGGCAATCAGAACCCCCTATCA
>NW_007384281.1:2198-4043 GCF_000475195.1 Diaphorina citri | reverse complement strand
TAATAGTAGTAGCCTACTGCTGGAGTAAAGGGACTTTTCAGTCCTATGCGAGCAGTATAAATAAGCACTATTATTAAGAGGTTGATAGAGGGAGCTGTAACTGCTGAGGTCTTATCATCCCGAAATTGAAGAGAGTAGGTACAGGAAAGGAGAACCCCAGCCGTTCCAAGAACAAACCTTTTCTCTTCTCTGTTTAGGATAAAATCTTTTTAGAAGTGGGTTAGAATTTGTATACGTGAGTCAGTGAGTGAGTGAGTGAGTCAGTCAGTTACACAAGGGGCTGTATATATTTTAGATTCGAATCTGTGGCACTGTCGCCATTTTTCAACACCCTGGCTACCAAAGCATATATAGGTTCCATCGAAAATAAAGAAACATCTTAAGCGAAAGAAACATCGAATGCCATGTCTTCTTCCTGAAAAGGATGGTGTTTTGTATGAGAATATTCCAAAATTTACGACCGTATTCACGCCTATTTAATTTGGAGGGTAGCATGTCTGCCTTGTAAGCGCGAGGTCGCGGGTTCGATTCCCGGCCGGTGCGGAGTTTTAGGGTCAGATGGCAGATTGGTCCCAGAGAAAGTCCAATAAGAAATGTTCCTTTATCTATATCATTTTTATAGGTTTTTCAGGCGACCACTAACGTCTACCCTTAATTTTATTTATTTATTTTACCGTAGTAAAAGGAGGTCGTACCAAAAACCAAAAAGTATAATACCTACCTACGTTACCGTCTACCGTCGCGTTGTACTTGACGTTACTTTACCGTACAAAATTAAATTTATTACCGTACTAGACCTCGATTACCGTACAGATACGGTAATCACCGGACATCTGGCAACACTGCGTTTCGCGTTTGTTTACTGTTTTCTGTCTTCTTTTTGTTCTTGTTTCTTTTTTCTTTGCAACTTTTTATTTTTTATCTTTTGAGTTTTCCGGAAGAAAAAAATCCTTTCTTTTCCTTCGGGTAAGTAGTTTTGGGACCTCAGACTTTAAAGTAGATTTCTGGAAGGCCCCTTACTCTAGGAGCTTTTATAGGTGCTCTGTGATTAGAGAACTAGGTGTTGGGACTTCTCTTTTGATTTTAGCACCTCCTCCAGAGATAATCAAACTGATAAGAGCTATCTTTGGTAAAAGGTTTGAAATTGACAGGATACAAGGGGCTTTGTAAACTATTTTTGTATATTTCAAAATACAGGGAGTTGGTTGCTCAGTGGGCCAGGCAGTGGAATTTGGACATATTTATATACCTACAAAAAACACAATTCAAGCCCTACTACCAGTAGAGTAGTTGGTAGGTACATACATCTTGTGATTTAGATACCTGAAATCACTCAGAAAGAAGGCCTTATTGACCCCCAAAGGCTCTATCAATCAAGACCAAAATGAGCAACAGAAAATTAGATAACAATTGTTATCTACTGTTTAAACCAGTGGTTCCCAACTGGTGGTCCGCGGACCACTAGGGGGTCCGCGGGCAGGTTTCAGGTGGTCCGCGAAGCCGTCCAATATATATAATTTTTTTCCTACTCCTGTAAATTTTCGGTTTTCCGTTGAAGATGTGCCAGAAGACATTCAGGAGGAGCTGGTTGAGCTTCAAAATGATACAAATTTAAAAGAATCTTACAGAGATACAGAGCTAGAACTTTTTGGGCTGCCAAAGCTGTAAACTACACGATAATAAGGAAAGCGGCACTTAGACACCTGATGCTGTTCAGTACCACTTATCTGAGCGAAAGAGGATTTTCAATGTTATTGATTATTGAAACAAAACACAGAAACAAACTGATCGCTAGCGATGACATGCGCCTCGCGTTAGCCAACACAATTAAAAAACGCATATCAC
>NW_007384281.1:0-1206 GCF_000475195.1 Diaphorina citri | reverse complement strand
AGTTTGAAAAGTTTAACTTAGAGGGACCAATGAAAGTGAGTTCTCAGATTAATATGAATGGTAAGTCAACTCAGGCTGACAAAATTTTTTAAAAACCCAAAACCCCAAAAATTTTTTTTTTTTTTTTTTTTTTTTTTTTAAATGATCATTATTTTTGTCTTCTCACTACTCACAGGTTTCACATTTTTACTTGCAGATGATTTTGACATGCCAGAGAAAATGTCAAGGGAGACATTCAATGTCTCCAGTGCCGCACCTCATATTGATATGGGAGAAGGTGGGGTTAACCTTCCCTCGGGAAGTATGGGAGGGGATGAGTGTCACAATCGTGGAGCCACACGGAGTCCATCTGCCCCCGTGTACAACTGGCAAGCTACAAAGACAACGGTACATTCTTTTTCTTCAAATTATCTATTAAAAAAAAAAATCTAAATCATAATTTATTTGTGGTGAAGTTGAGAGCTTCTTCACAATTTTCATGGATAATACAGCATTACTAAGAGCATCCTTTACAATTTCTAACATATCTATAATTTTTCTTTTTTCATTGGTAATGCCGCCACTGGTCGCTACTCGATTAAAGTATCTACTCAATGGTCCTCATGAGGCTGAAACAAATTTGACTCCACAAGGAATCAAACCCAAGACCTCCTGTGTGCAAACCTAGTGTGATGCCAATTTGTCTATGGAGGTTGCTCCATTTAGAAACAATGTTTCCAATGAAAATGTTACTGGTGGGTACTAGAATTCACTTCATTTGATTACAGGTGAAGGAAAGGTTTGCATTCATGTTCAACAACGAAATCCTCTGTGATGTTCACTTCATTGTGGGCCGTGAGACCGAGTTACAGCGTATCCCGGCTCACCGGTTTGTACTATCGGTGGGCAGCTCAACAACGAAATCCTCTGTGATGTTCACTTCATTGTGGGCCGTGAGACCGAGTTACAGCGTATCCCGGCTCACCGGTTTGTACTATCAGTGGGCAGTGTTGTATTCGATGCAATGTTCAACGGAACTCTCGCCACCCGTTCGGACGAGATTGAGCTTCCCGATGTAGAGCCTGCTGCTTTCCTTGCACTGTTGAGGTGAGTTTGCTAGAGGTTTTATAGAAGGAACGTCCCGATAGCAAAGAAAGAAGGTAGGATAGGAGAAAGCCAGCCATTCCGAGAGACTTATTTAAGAGGTTTGATAGAGGGAACTTTAAC
>NW_007384280.1:2576-4044 GCF_000475195.1 Diaphorina citri | reverse complement strand
AAAAAAAAAAGCCAGAGGAGATGAAGAGGGGGGGGGAGGGAAGGAAGAGGACAGAGATGGAGGGAAGAGGGAGAGAGAGAGAGATAGATGAGAGTATTAAATCCGGTGAAAACAGAGAGAGAAGGAAAGAAAGCCAGAGAGAGAGAGTGAGAGAAAGAAAAAAGCAGAGTGTGAGAGAGAAAACGAAGAGGGTAGGTAATTATTTTATTTTCCTAAAAAATAAAAAAGAGAGAAAAGTGAATATAAAGTGTGGAATGTGGATAAGTAAATGGAACTCCTGAGTATTCTGATGTTCAAAGTATCAACTATGTAAAACCAAAAGTATTTGTTTCCGACTCGGCGAAGAGAGAAGGAAGACAGGATATGAGAAAACCAGCTGTTCTGAGAACGAACTTTATCTGTTTAGGATAAAATCTACCAGGGTCATCATCATTAACTTTAACACATCCTGTAGAGAATAAACATGATTTGTGAAGTCTGAACTTAGTACAGGAGAGAGAGGGACAGAGCAATTATAAATATTTAATGTCTACATTTCCTGTCCTTCTCTCTCACTCTTCCTCTCTCCGGTATCTTCCTTTTTCCTCTCTTTCTCTTCTTCTTTTTCTTCTTTTTCCAATTCTTCTAGTTCTTCTTCTTCTTCTTCTCTCTTTCTATCCGGTAGATTCTCTTTGTTGATCTTCTCTTTGTTCCTTCTTTTCTACTCTCCTGGATATCTCTTTCAATCTTATTTATCTTATTATCTATTCCTTCTCTCCCAACAAATCTCTCTTTCTTCATTCTTCTTCTTTCTCTCATTTATCTTCCTCTCAAGACTCAATCTCTTTCCTGCCTCCTCTTCTTTTCAATCCCTTTTCTTCCTTAAACCTCTTTTCAGCCTCTTCTTCCTCGTAACAGCTCATTCTCTGCTCCTCCATCTTTTTATGCTCCTTCTTCGTCTCCTCCTCCTTCTCTTTCTCCTCCTCCTCTTCCTTCTTCTTTCTCTCCTTCGTCTCCTCCTCCTCCTTCTCTTTCTCCTCCTCCTTCTCTTTCTCCTCCTCCTCTTCCTTCTTCTTTTTCTCCTTCGTCTCCTCCTCAATTTCTCTCCTTACCCCTCCTTTTCTTCACCTCCCCTTATATGAAATGCCGCAGTCTGCTGTTTAGCATTTCAAATCCGTACCGTTCTAAACATTCCGTTTATTACAAGATATAACCCTTCTCCTTCTCTCTCCCTCTCGTTTTCTCCTCTATACGTCTTTCCTTGTCTCTCCTTCTATATTATTCTCATACCCCTCCTCCTCTTTACGCTACGTGTGTGCAATTTACAGCAGGATAAATTTCATTTATTGTACTTCAACTTCCATCAAGTAATAATATTACTTAGCTATGTGTACATACTACATATATACCTATAGGTGGATATAAACAAATTTAATGTACAACATAATGTTTGTAAGTGAATCGAGAGAGAGAGAGAGAGAGAGAAGAT
>NW_007384280.1:0-2377 GCF_000475195.1 Diaphorina citri | reverse complement strand
TTCGCAACTTTTTCCTTCCTATCCTAAGAATGCTTCTTGTATTCAAAACCTCACACATTCTCAACACATGACAAATTCCCTTCATAACATCCTCTCTCTTCTCTCTCTCTCTCTCTCCCCAATGAACAAAAGACCTTGAGTATCATCAGTCAACCCATTCCAGACTACATATGATTATTTGAGCAAAAATCTTATCTCCTGAATCTTCTCACTCCTCATTTAATTGCCCTTTCCTTACCGAACGTAATCTCTTACACAAGTTCTGTTGAAAAAAAATTTACATCTACTACATCGGGTCTCAAACTCAGTACAGAACACACTCGTTCTCCACTCGAATCTATTCTCACACACATATCGTCTCAATCTACACATTATATTCCCCCGTCTAATCACCAGCGTCCAATACCTAGCCTAGAAATTTTTAATGCGCAAGACCAAGGCAAAATATTTGAAGATTTTTTTATTATACCTGTTACTGATAGCTTATATCTACTCTTTATTGCAGCTAGAGAAATACAAGAACAAAGTGGTGAACTTAATCATAGGTTAATGATATGGCTCTAAGATAAGTATAAGTGCATTATAATTTACTTCCTGGAGAAAGAGACAACAAGACGTGCAGGTTAATGTCTGGCATTACTTGGAGTAATTGTAATGGATATCACTAGTTATGAATAATAGATGCTATAAGTAGTGCGCCTAAGGGAAGAAAAATTTCCAATATAAATATGTTAACTATTCAAAACAATGGCATTAGATAGTTTTGCAAAAAAGGGAAGCATCTAAAAGAGACCCACCCCTATCAAAGTTATTGACTAAGCTCTTAGGGGTGCTTAAATTCTTATATGCGTAAAATGATGATAGATAGTGGTATGAAAATTAAATGACAGCAAATTACAATTCAATTCCATTCAATTCTCACCTCCTCTCAATATCTTTCCTTTCTCTCTGCTCTTTGCCTTATCTCTAAATTTCTCAAGTACGCCAGTCTCTCTCCTTTCTCTCTCCGTCTTCTCATCATTCTTCTTCTCTTATTTTTTCTCTCTTTGATTCTCTCCTACAGTTATTGTCTCCGTTGCTTAGCTACACCGTAATCCTAACTCCTTTTCTCTTTCACTACACTTTAACCGTCGCTCCTTTCTCTCTCTCTCGTATCATCTGAAGCAGCGCGCGCTATTGCATCTTACGCCATTGTCACCACATATCATCTTACCCAAACATATCTCCTCTACCTATCCTATCCTGACGATACCTATATCATTCTTATTTTTCTGCAGACATCATCTTACAGTGACTACGAATCATGAATTACCGTCCAGTCTCGTGGTCCTCTTTCCTACTTCTGATCTTTGGCATCATTTTTCCACCGAAAAAAATCCTTCTTGGCCTCGAAACATACATCATCTCTCCTCTCTCTTCTTCTCCTCTCTCAGTCTCTTTCCTTTCTCCTTTCTCTCTCTCTCTCTTTCTCTCTCTCTCTCTCTCCTTTCTCTCTCTCTCTCTCTCTCTCTCTCTCTCTCCTTTCTCTGTAGATATTTATACAGACGAGACGGAATATTTCATTAAAATTATTTTATTATTATCATGTCCAATATTAATAGTATAATCATATTACTTTATTATTATTAATATTACTTTGTTATTATTATCATTATAGTAGGTATAATATTATTCAAGCAATAAAAATATGATTTGTTTATTTATGACCTGGAGCGTATTGCCCTCATATCATCAGATGGGCGAGCAGACACAATGTCAGCCTAGTTTAGCTTGGAGCTAGAGTGTCTGCCTTGTAACCGCTAGGTCGCGGGTTCGATTCCCGATCGGGATGGAGTTTATCCTAAACAGATAATATCCGTTATCCGAACGGCTGGCTTTTCCTATCCTGATGTCATCCTTCTGTTTTTCCCTTCGCTTTCAGTTCGATTCCCGATCGGGATGGAGTTTATCCTAAACAGATAATATCCGTTATCCGAACGGCTGACTTTTCCTATCCTGATGTCATCCTCCTATTTTTCCCTTCGCTTTCGGGACGATAAGACGATTAGCAGTTACAGAAAAGAAGAAAATAGAGAGAAAGAGAAACAGACTTTGCTTTCCATTTACTCATAGGTACTCATTTACTCATAGTCAACAAGAGAAATTAACCCGTTAAAACTTTTTAGGAAGTCATTTTTTATAGGGATGGGTAAATATTCTCTGAGTCGATTCAAAGAGTCGAATATTTCAAAAGAATCGTGAATCGCGATTCTTAAATTCAAAGAATCGCGATTCTTTGAAGAGTCGCGATTCTTTGAAGACCTACGTTGCCGTGCCCTGTACAACTACAAACTACTCAATCTCATTGGTTACGAGAGTGATCCTGTGTGCTGTCTCT
>NW_007384279.1:0-4045 GCF_000475195.1 Diaphorina citri | reverse complement strand
GGAATAGATAACCGGAACCGTTTGACACTTGCATTGTCTCCTGGGCCATGTTCTTACTTCCTTATCTATCTGTTATAATATTATGTAGCTTGTAACTATCTTGAAGTTTATGAACATAACATTACTGGCAATTATATTACCCCGTTGTGTTGTTTTCTATAAACCTCCATGTATTCTGCTATACATACATAACGAGTACAAAGTGCCTATATGTTTTACTATAGTATTACCTACATACTGTTCTGTAATCTCCTGTAATAGTATTCACACATGTTATTTGTAAATTCACTGTTTACAATGTTTACATTTTCATTTTTTACAACCGAAAACGATTTTGAGTTACTCTTATTGAAGTCTTTACGTTCCGTGTCCGTGAGATAGGCATGGTCCATGGTACACCTATCTCATATCAACTCATATCTCACGGTGTTCGAAGGATTGGGGTTTAAGATTGGACCCCGTAGGACGCCCAGAAAACCAGAAATAATGTTTGGACTCTTTCCATGTCCTAAATGTTTCTTTAATTTTTTTCAAGAGGTATGATCGAGGGAATTGTAACTGCTATAGGGTCTTATCGTACCGAAAGTGAAGACAGGAGGACAGGATAGGAGAAAACCAGCCGTTCCGAGAACGAACCTTATCCCTTCAGAATATGATCGGCCCTGGGCGGGAATCGAGACGCTGAAATTCTGTTTCGTGTTAATATAGGCCGGGCGGTGCTGCGAACTCTTGACGTTCGCGCGCCTCCCGGCGCGCTTGATACCTAGCTCATATCAACTCATATCTCACGGTGTTCGAAGGATTGGGGTTTAAGATTAAACTCTGTAGGACGCCCAGAAAACCAGAAATAATGTTTGGACTTGAACTCTTTCCATGTCCTAAATGTTTCTTGAATTTTTTTCAAGAGGTTTGATCGAGGGAATTGTAACTGCTATAGGGTCTTATTGTACCGAAAGTGAAGACAGGAGGACAGGATAGGGCAAAACCAGCCGTTCCAAGAACGAACCTTATCCCTTCAGAATATAATCCGCCCTGGGCGGGAATCGAGCCCGCGGCCTAGCGCTTACAATTACAACTAGCTCTCTCTCTCTCTCTCTCTCTCTCTCTCTCTCTCTCTCTCTCTCTCTTCGTCTCTGAAAATACTTAAATCTGCTTTCACTTTTCACAGTTTTCCACTCAAGTCCCCTATCGTTCATTTTCCTCTTCTTTTTCCCAACAACTTTGAATATTCTGATACCCAATACCTTTCTTACAACTAGGCTGGCGATCAATATCAACAATATTATACCAATAGAGTGGGTAGGCATCTCTAAGGCCCTTAAGGTGCATCCACACAGCACACTACATTCGACCAAAATCGATCGACATAGCCATAGTGTGGACGCTGCCTTATAATACTTTTCAGCCTTTTTATCCCATAGGATGTTTCTATTTACCCACATACATGTTTCGCATGTTTCTCTTTAGGGTGATCACCCAACCAAATAAGCGTCACGCTCAGCGTTGCTTCACCCGAGTGTTCCTTGGTCTAATCTAGAACAATAACTTGACTGAAATGCGAGACGGGAAATATTTGTTAAAAGTTTTCTGGCGGGATAAAAGTTTTGTAATTTTGTAATCCACTCGAATGAAACTTGACGCTTTGTAACCCAATAATGTCCCTGACGTGGGGAAATCGGCAAGAGGGACTTTTTGTGGGATTTGGATACTAGGGTAAGCTGAACAAGGCATGAAATCGATACCATAAATGAAAATTTACTAGGGAAAGAACCTCGAATTCTTGCAAAATGGTCATTTGAATTTCCAGATTCTGACCAAATAAAAGTTTCAAAATTTATGTTCGAACTTTCGAAGACTTCTAATTCTAACTCTTCAAAGTGACAGCTTCACAGACCTCAGGATTGTTCTGAATTTGACGTCCTTATAGTTGCCAAGGTTTTTATAGTTTGTTTGAGAGAGGTGTAACCGTTAAACGTCACTGTAAAATATGTAAAACTGCAAAGGTCTTTAATGGAGAAACTAACAGTATAGTCACATATTAACTTGGAGAAACTAACAGTATAGTCACATATTAACTTGGAGAAACTAACAGTATAGTCCGACGGTCGAGGTTTTACACTTTTACCCTCCATTCGGCGCAAGCTACTCGCCTCCTCACGTGCATTACCCTCACCCAACCTGAGTTCAGCCATGTTGAACAATCTGGATACCAACCACGCTTTTGAACATTGCCTTCAGTGATCCACCGGGGGCCAGCCTAGTTAGCTTGGTTGGTAGTGCGTCTGCCTTGAAAGCGCTAGGCCGCGGGTTCGATTCCCGAACGGGGCGGAATTTATCCTAAGGGCAGTATAGTCACATATTAACTTGGAGAAACTAACAGTATAGTCACATATTAACTTGGAGAAACTCGAATGAAACTTGACGCTTTGTAACCCAATAATGTCCCTGACGTGGGGAAATAGGCAAGAGGGACTTTTTGTGGGATTTGGATATTAGGGTAAGCTGAACAAGGCATGAAATCGATAACATAAATGAAAATTTACTAGGGAAAGAAACCTCGAATTCTTGCAAAATGGTCATTTGAATTTCCAGATTCTGACCAAATAAAAGTTTCAAAATTTATGTTCGAACTTTCGAAGACTTCAAACTCTTCAAAGTGACAGCTTCACAGACCTCAGGATTGTTCTGAATTTGACGTCCTTATAGTTGCCAAGGTTTTTGTAGTTTGTTTGATAGAGGTATAACCGTTTAACGTCACTGTAAAAGATGTAAAACTGCAAAGGTCTTTATTGACGGTCGAGGTTTTAAACTTTTACCCTCCATTCGGCGCAAACTACTCGCTTCCTCACGTGCATTACCCTCACCGCCTCACCCAAGTCCCAACCTGAGTTCAGCCATGTTCAACAATCTGAATACCAACCACGCTTAAATATTGCCTTTAGTGATTCACCGGGGGCCAGCCTAGTTAGCTTGGTTGGTAGCGCGTCTGCCTTGTAAACGCGGATTTTATCCTAAGGAATAATGTTCGTACGTTCTCGGAACGCCTGGTTTTGTAATATCCTGTCTTCCTTCTCTCTTCGATTTTGGGACGATATGAGCTTAACAGTTGCAGTTCCCTCTATCAAACCTCTTGAAAAAACGGATCCACTGGAAACTAGTGTAACTGTCGCCGCTCGTAACCTAAGGATTAATCCTGCACTCGGTACTCCATCTCAAAGTTTAAACATGATAATAAAAGAGCTATAGGTATAAACATGATAATAAAAGAGATACGCATATTCAAGAGATGGTATCCGTATTAAAGAGATATTATGTACATATTATGATCTCAAAGTTTAAACATGATAATAAAAGAGCTATAGGTATAAACATGATAATAAAAGAGATACGCATATTCAAGAGATGGTATCCGTTTTAAAGAGATATATGATAATAAAAGAGCTATAGGTATAAACATGATAATAAAAGAGATACGCATATTCAAGAGATGGTATCCGTATTAAAGAGATATTATATGTTATATATATGTATACTCGAAATCTTCAAAGTTTCTGCGAAGAAAGATCTCATCGTGAGTTTTCCGTCTCAAAAGTTGCAACTTAAGACAGAACTTATTTGCCAAGTTTAGAGCACGAAGAAAGATCTCATCGTGAGTTTTCCGTCTCAAAAGTTGCAACTTAAGACAGAACTTATTTGCCAAGTTTAGAGCATAACTCGCTTAAAAAGTTGCCGCGATACTTGTTTGCACAATATTCCGAAAAGTTTATTTCGTAATTTACAGGGTAGGTGGAAAATCTTGGTAAATTAATTAAATCATGGGTGGAGGTGTAATCAGCTGTTATTCAGCCTAAGCTATAACCAATTAACCACTAACCACTCAGCTATAGAGTAGACTCTAAATAAGTGGATAAAGTCTAAAACATTATTACAGGGTGTCCCGGGTTTAAAAAATTTCCTCCTCTCCAGACTTATTTCTGAAATGTTTTTCTTGGCTTTTAGTTTTTAGTAGGTAATCGGTTTTATCTTGAAATTGTTTCGCAACATT
>NW_007384278.1:0-3807 GCF_000475195.1 Diaphorina citri | reverse complement strand
ACGGGTCGTATCGCTACCGTAAAGGTGGAAACACCCTCATGTCACATGAGCTCACGTGATGTGAGGAAACGTTTAGGCATCCGAACACGGGTTGTATTGTTACCGTGAAGGTAGAAACACACTACCCTCATATTGCATGAGCTTAGGCGATGTGAGGGCAGTGTTTTTCTAACGTAAGTCTTTTTTTACTTTTTTACTTAGTCCATCCCTGGAGTTTGTCAAATACCATTCTGTAAATGATCTATTAAGATCCGAGGGACATGTATAGGTATTGTTAGAGGTCCCCTTGGGTTTAGGAGTGGCATGCTATTAATTTCGACATTCGGATTTCGAGAAATTTAATGTCGACAATGTCGACATCAATTTTTTTGTAAGGGTTTTAAGTCACGAATTTCTAAATTTAGATGCATAGGCGTCTAAACTTATCAACAATACTCGTGGTTAGTGGGTCTGGATGTCCCGGTATCCGGACATCAATCCCACACTCCCCATTGCAAAGGTTTTTGCAATGGGCGTCTTTTTGAAGATTCCCCCCTCTCCAAAAAAAAAAGTTGTAAGTAGGGGCATTGAGAAGAAGAAGAATGGCATGTACTCTCCTATCTTCCATGGCAGACCACAATAGACTGGTAGTATGAACTTAGGCGGCCTATAGACTGGTAGTATGAACTTAGGCGGCCTATAGACTGGTAGTATGAACTTAGGCGGCATATAGACTGGTAGTATGAACTTAGGCGGCCTATAGACTGGTAGTATGACGAGTTCATAACTAAAAACTAGGTACTCACTTATTTTGATAAATTAATGCATAATAGAATTTCTGATCCTTAACGGACAGTCTGAAATCTAAATGAAACACTATTTTATTGTAAGCAACAGTCTAACAAGGTTCTAATTCTCAGCGCTACTCTAATCCTTATAGTAGGCAAGATTTTTACAAGGTTCTACCGAATATCATGGTCCTCTTCCAGATAATTGGCCTGTTTGTGAATGAAAGTGATTCACATCTCGTGCGGATGACAAAAACTATCAGTCTAAACACTATCTAAACAGTCTATAAACCATTTCCGGTCATGGGCAATAATGATAATCTGCCGAATTTGTCAATAGTATCGAATATTCGTATTGAACATTCAATATCGGTTTGTTCTGTCTTCGTTTTCAGTCAATGCATAACTGCCAAGGTTTTTAGTGATTTTGGTTTTAGTTTTATGAAGTCAAAATAATTTCAAAATTGCCATGATATGTACTTAATTGCACTATAGTCGAAATCCGGAACGGATAAACACTCCAAGAAGAAGAAGAGGAGGAGGAGAAGAAGAAGAAGGAGAAGGAGAAGAAGAAAAAGAAGAAGAAGAAGAGGAGGAGGAGGAGAAGAAGAAGAAGAAGAAAAAGAAGAAGAAAAAGAAGAAGAAGGAGAAGAAGAAGATCAAAAGAATTTACATAGGATTGTCGAATTATCGTCACATTGACAGCTTATTAAATTCACATATCATTCGCCCAGGGCAATTTTCGCCCAATTATGGCCCTCCTCATTCATCTGATGGATTCTCTGTTTGGTTAGCTATCTACAGCTATCATTGCTCTGCCAGACTCTCTCACATCAAGAATATCAAGATGTACCATTCTCTTTTCCCACGCCTGTCTAGTCAGAGGTTCTCAAAATGGAATGCTCTGAATGGCCTGTGCTAAGTAGTCAAACGCCCGACAGAGCTAAAAAGAGTTATAGCGGTGTCACCAAAAGTCTGAAAAGAACTTAGTAAAGTGCCTTTTGCGTAGTCTAAATTCAGAATTCAGACCCGCGCCCTCAGTTATACCCACCCCTCAGACTGTCTGATAGACCACGGTCTCACAGACAACGGGTGTGTCCTTGAGTGACGGTCTGATCTGGAGTGGCGGGGAAAACTTGAGATCAGATTTCTGATGACAAAAGTTGTACCATCAAAGCCCCCGCACACATTTAGGTTGGAAATCCCTGTTTTAGCGTTAAGTGTAGGCACCTAGGGTGTGCTAAGCTCCACGAATCTACTAGTCGTATATTTGAAGATTTTGGGATAATGTTCAGCCCACGTTTCTTAGATCACAAGGACCCTATTGTAATCTGGTATTCAAGGACTCTTTTCGCCAGCCTAGTTAGCTTAGTTGGTAGTGCGTCTGCCTTGTAAGCGCTAGGCCGCGGGTTCGATTCCCGCCCGGGGCGGATTTTATTCTGATGGGATAATATTCGTTCTCGGAACAGCTGGCTTCCTCCTATCCTGTCTTCCTCCTCTCTTCGATTTCGGGACGATAAGACCACATAGCAGTTACAGTTCCCTCTGTCAAACCTCTTGAAAAAAAAGACTCTATAGAAAACCACAGACTTGCTTTCTATAATACAACAAATGAAGAGACCACTATTTCTTTACCAACTTATGTCATGGGTGTGTGCCACACTTCTGCATAAGTGACAGATTCTGACTTACCTATGCTGATATGCCTACATAGTTCTTTATGAATAATCTAGGTATGATAAATGTAATGCAATCATATGTATTAATCATGACTACGACATCATAATCACCATAGGTAACAATTGATGATGTTTTGTCACTGCAGCATGTGTTTCACATGACCCATTTAACCATTAGCATTGTCTAAACAAATAGACATCTTCATTGGTGAAGTGGTTAGTGGGTCTCCAAAAGAGTCCTTGGATAACCAGATTTTTTTTGTTTTTTTTTTTTTTTTTTTTTTTTTTTTTTTTTTTTTTTTTTTTTAAGAGGTTTGACAGAGGGAACTTTAACTGCTATGGTCTTATCGTCCCGAAATCGAGGAGAGAAGGAAGACAGGATAGGAGAAAGCCAGCCGTTTCCGAGAACGAACATTATCCCATCAGGATAAAATCCGCCCCGGGCGGGAATCGAACCCGCGGCCTAGCGCTTACAAGGCAGACGCACTACCAACTAAGCTAACTAGGCTGGCTGAAATCTGTTTAAATGGGAGTTTCGAGCCTCTTTAAGTGTGAATGGCTTTTTACTAGCAAAGCGGTCCGGAGCCTCTGTAAGTGGGAATTTTTCTGGAAATCTGTCAACCTTTTTCGAGAGAAGAAATTCAAAACTCACAATTACCTCTACAAGTGGGAATAGGAAAATGGCAACCTCTCTAAGTGGGACTTTTGTGACTAGGAAACTTGGATAGGTGGGAAAAAATTGCCGGTCCCTTGGATTCCAACTTAGACAGGTTTGACTGTATATACTTACTCATACCTATTTTACTCTAACATTTACTAGATTCCATTCAGACGTGAGTAAGTAATCTGAGCAGAGAGAAAAGATGGTTATCTTGAAGTGAAATTTAGGTATTTGTGACAGTCTGATATTTTTGTCATGTAAGTGCCAGATCGTAGGTTCGATTCCCGCCCGGGGCGAACTTTATCCTAAGCGGATAAGGTTCGTTCTCGGAACGGCTGACTTAATCCTATCCTGTCCTCTCTTCGTTTTTGGAAAATAAGACTTCCGTTTTTACAGCTAGAAATAAAAAATAAATGAAAGACCTTGTACTTTTCATATGACTCGTTGGATTTTATCTATGAATTCTATGACATTAAACAAAACGTCTCCATCTATTCTGCTGTCTTCAAATGTTCCTCGAGAAACTTTTGAAAATTTCTCAGGTGAGCCATAAAACAAACTTTTGATAGATAGAAACATTATAAACATTATGATGGAATAGAATAGAATAGAACTGGCTCTAGAATAGAATAGAATAGAACTGGCTCTAGAATAGAATTGTTTAGAATTGTCTTTCTCCATGGTCCATAGCTCCTCGCTT
>NW_007384277.1:2387-4047 GCF_000475195.1 Diaphorina citri | reverse complement strand
GAGAGGGGGGGGGGGGGGCGTTTGTAAGAAGAATTTTCTGGCAACGCTGAAAAAGTGCTCAAAAAAATGTCTTCAGAAATGTGATATTCAACACAACTTGTGCTCCAATCCGACCCAGAAATGAATCTGTCCAAGTCTGGGCTGGGCTTGAAAGTTTCACCTCAGAATGATGTTACCTTATCCATACTATCCATTTCGTTCAGGGCAAAAAGGTACCTACCTACTAAGCTAAGGGAAAGTATTGAGCGGCACAAATGTGTTTCCCCGAATCTTGTGATGAAATTCAAGAAGGGCAGTTTCAGATTTTGTTACAATAATAATAATGGGCACATGTTCCTGCTACATTCAAAGGTTCTCTCCACTCTCACCTTTCACTACCAGATATCATCATGTGAGAATGGGTCAGTATTGGACATTATGTAGTTTGTTATTATCTTTGTATTTTGGATTGTACTCTCTACATTTTGCAGGCCTTCGGATAAACCAACCAGGTACTACCAAAGCAAGTGCCATCACCATCGCTTGTTTATACTGAAATCAAGGATTTGTATCTAATACCCATTAGGATTATACAATATCCAATATTTATATTATGATATTTATGATGCTCACTCATTTGAAATGATAGGTACTCGGTGAAATGAGGTGGATACAACGGATTTGACATTGCAAATCGATGAGATTAAGCTGATTTACAAAATATTAATTGCGGGCAGGTTGCAGTAAGACCGCTTCTTTATCTTGAGGCACTCTGTTTCTAGTTGGGTATTTTACCATGGGGTGTTTCCTTTTATAATGCCTATGTTTCGGACTCCCTATCTGTTTATTTTTGAACCCCGTTTTGGTAATGTTAAAGACTGTGCTTGCCCGCTTTCTTCTTCCTTCTGCTCTCTCAATTCTTCCCTCCACTATCTCTGTATCTCTTGTTCCTCCTCTCTCCTTCTCTTCAGGTTTCAGAGTTTTTTTTTTTTTATTTATTTTGCTAAATTGGTTTGTCTAAATACCCAAAATGTAAACCGGTATTGACTTGAGGGAAATACACTCGGTAAAGCAAATGCGCAGACGGTCACACCACCTTATAAGAGTTCGTTTTTCCTTTTTAATTGTTTTTTTTACGAAGTGACCACATATAAAAGGAAGGTAAAGTTCCTCTCTGAAAAAGGAAATAAAATTTGTTAAAATTTGGTTTTGTCTGCTTGCTCATCCTACAAAGAAAAACAAAAAAGAGGGCAAAAGCACTTTCTGTACCTGAAAAAAACGGAACCATGGAAAACACACAAAGGGCGATCACCAAAGTAACTTGGAGCGTGAAGTCTTCTTCTTGAGATTAACTTGTTGAAAAGTTGTAAACCAGTTAACACAACTTGTAAAACCAGTTTGAAGGGTAGCCCCCCTTTTTTCTTCTCCTCCTTCTCTTTTTCTTCTTCCTGCTTCTTCTTTTGACAAAATTCTCGATAGCGGGTCTTGTTGTTCCTCGTTAAATGTCCATTTCTCGTTCTTTAAACAGCATTACAATTTGAATTTGGTTCTATCAATTATCCATGGAGACCTCCAGACCTTTAAAATTATCCATTAATAAGATTAATAAGATTATACTCATAATACATCGTTACATTATGTATTGAAGTATAAAACTTGAACACGTTCCATCTCTCGAGGA
>NW_007384277.1:0-1510 GCF_000475195.1 Diaphorina citri | reverse complement strand
GGGAAGGGGGGGGGGTCCCACTTCAGGGCTGGGGCTATTCAAGGGGGCCTGGAACCAACAGTTCCCCCAACCCCCTAAAAAATGGAAAATGAACTGCGATTAGGTATACCTAGTATGTATTTAGTAGTATTTATTTCTTTTTAGAAACGAAACTGATTCCGAAGGATCCCTATCTTGGATTTCCTATGGTTTAGTGTAGGGCCTACACTGTAGGCGCTATCACGCCAATAGAGAGGGGAAACTAGCTTCAGAGGAGGGGAATTTTGAAGTGAAAATTCAACTCTTCTTGATGTTCAATCAATAAAAAATGGTCAATTGGTCAGAAGGCCCATTGCTGGGATTAAGCCAGACCTCGGGGTTGAAACTGCAGGGTTTATACGCGACCTGGAAAAACTGGAAAAGTCATGGAATCTGAAAATCGGCCAAAAAGTCATGGAAAATCGTGAAAATTTAAAGAAAACGTGGAAAAGTCATGGAATTTGACACCCAGTCAAAAATTGAAAATGTTCAAATTAAATATCAAGTTTTTTCCGAAAAACGGCCTGCGGCGCATTCCCCCTCATATTCCTTCATGTTCTGCATATTTTATTTAAATGAAGGGGGGGTAATCTTACTGATTTTTAGGTACCTCCGCCCCCTATTTTTCTGGAAAAAGTCATGGAAATTTTCTGGAAAAGTCATGGCTTTTCATTCCGGGAAAAGCGTATAAACCCTGAACTGTGGTCGCCCCTGCTCGAGAAAATGTAGATAGGGTAAAATAAAATGAAAAAGAGAACAACATATAAATATGTATTTTTATTTTAAAATTATGATAATTCAGAGCATTCTCCTGGGTATGGTACAGGAGTGTTTTCAACATTAGGGGAAGCTAAGGTTCAACTTTGACGATGGCTTTAGCTGATGGTGCGGTTTTATTCTGTCATCAGCATCATCATGGCCGACCATTATTTGCAGAAATTCGCGTTTTCGTAGAAGAAATATGGATGTATTTCTCCTACAAAAACACCAAACACTAAACGCAAAGGTCTAGATTCTAGGACTAGGAGGACCACAATAAAGGTAGAAACACCCTTCCCTCACGTCATGTCACGTCACGTGAAGGCAGTGTAGCTATCGTCACCTACTGAACGAAATCACCTACTGTATTATGGGAGAATCTCGAACCACATCTTTCTGACTCAGCATGAGCTCACGTGATCTCACATGACGTCAGGGTAGTGTGTACCTTTTTTAGTAGCGCGTTGTCGAGTCGTCTGAAAAACTAAACCTATGAAAATGATGAGAATCTCGAACCACATCTTTCTGACTCAGCATGAGCTCACGTGATCTCACATGACGTCAGGGTAGTGTGTACCTTTTTTAGTAGCGCATTGTCGAGTCGTCTGAAAAACTAAACCTATGAAAATGATAGACGGGCCTAAAGCTTGAATCCATGATGGGCAAACTTAATCACTACCTTTAAAATTTAGGTATAAGAAGGAATAAATTTGAATTTTTTTATAATATCTAT
>NW_007384276.1:0-4048 GCF_000475195.1 Diaphorina citri | reverse complement strand
TACAGCAAAGATTATCAACACATCCATCATGTGTAGGATCTATGCCATTACTGTAATGGATATTGAGATTATAGCTATAACTAATGGAGCATAATGAGGGTAGTTACCACTCAGGGGAGGAAACAAAAGTCAGTACGTCTGTCGGTAAAATCCTTTGATGAGGGCAACAATATTGGTATGTTCACTAGGTACAGTAACTTTTGTTCTGTGTTTTTTCGAAAGTAAGTGAGTAGGTAGGTACTTAAATACAAGGAGAAATCTTGATATTAAAAGTGGTTGGTTGGAAGAGCTCATTGCTGAGAATCCTACCACATTAATTAAAACCAGTAGAAGAAGGTGTTTTTAACGTCACGGATGGGATTCGGACAGCAGAACCCATTGTCTTTAGAAATGTACTACTGGAGGCTCTAGGACTGATAGGTTCAATAGTAATTAGGTACTTAAATACAAGGAGAAATCTTGATCTTAAAAGTGGCTGGGTGGAAGAGGTCATTGCTGGGAATCCTACCACGTTAATTAAAACCAGTAGAAGAAGGTGTTTTTAACGTGACGGATGGGATTCAAACAGCAGAACCCATTGTCTTTAGAAATGTACTACTGGAGGCTCTAGAACTGATAGGTTCAATAGTAATTAATAGTATTAATTTACCCTTATATTTTTGGTCTCTAATTCATACCAAATTTTATCCACCCTAAGATAAGAATATAAGTTCAATAGTATGTGAACTACATACCATACCCTATTGGAGACCAAAAATATAAGGGTATTACCCTTATATTTTTGGTCTCCAATTCATACCAAATTTTATCCACCCTAAGATAAGAATATAAAATACACCCAATAGCCCAAACCTAACCAAGTCCCTGTGAGGTGGAAGGTCTCTAAGATTCTATTCTTTCCGAAATCACAAAGGTCCGGAAGGACTGGTTCTGAAATGCTCGATTGGGCCCAAAACAATATCCTTTAATTGTTTAATTCGTTAAACAAATTGTTTAATTCGATGAAACAATGGAAAAGAAAAACGAATTCGGAATATCTCGGAAAATCTCCACCACTCAATGGGGAGAAATAAAATAAATAAGAAAAAATTCCCAGAAAATATTTCGGACAATGGTCTGCCGGATTTTGTTTTCGATAAAAAATCTTCACTTGGAGGATTTGGATTTAAATTTAGATTTAAGTTTGAAGTGGTTTATATCTTGGACACTTTTTTTTATTTGCAGTGCGTGTTTGATGTGGAAATATTTTCTACATTGATATCCATATGATAATAACACATTTCTTATTTTGTACATTGATAGAAAATTCATATATGAGTCCAGCTGGGGAGACTTTAAACAGGGAGAACACCAGGCTGAAATTTCCCCATCCACTAGTAAAATTTTGTAGCCAAAACCAAATGTCAGCCCAAAGCAATCATCCTAACTAAGGGCTGATAGAGAGATAGAAAAAGGTTTTCATCGTGTTAAATGAATTGAAAAACTCCTCAAGATCTTTATCAATGTGTTTACAAGTTATGAACATGACAATGCCTATCTTGTTTACATGCACATATCAATCTACAATCTTGTTAATGGTAATTTAATTGTGATGCTCCACGTTCCGACAGTAACAGAGACATCTTTCTTCTTCTTCTGCCTTTTCGATTATTCTTTTTCTTCTCTTAGAAAAATGTTGGTTGGGTTCTCTATGATAAAGATCCCTAAACTTAACTTGGAGAAAACATAGAGTCCCTTTCCTAATTTGAATTTTGAATGTAATATTTATTTTGATCTTTATCTTATCTTTATTTTTCCGAATCTGCATTTAATAGTAACAGCATTTACTAAATAATCACTGAGAAATAATAATATTAGTGGAGATGTCTGAACTCCCATTCATGAAATAAACCGGCACATTGTAACTGAATTATTAGTGGAGATGTCTGAACTCCCATTCATGAAATAAACGTGCACATTGTAACTGATTTATTAGTGGAGATGTCTCAACTCCCAGTGATTGTTCGTGTTTGTTTTTTTTTTTTTTCTATGTATAGGTAATTGCATGTATATGTTCCAACATTCCAACTCCGCAATAGGTATTTTATCTCCTATGTAGGTATTTTTGAACTGGCAATTTTTAGTGGAGATCCCCAGTTCTAGTTTGTTTGGTTCTTCCTTTTAATCCATTTTCCTCTGAAAAGTGACGTAATATGGCGATTCTTTTACAGAGGACATACAAGTAAATGAGCAGGATCTTGAAGTGTGCCACATTCACACAGATTATCAGAGTCAGCAGGTAAAAGACCCCATTTTTCCAAGTTGGTTTTACACTTGGACACTCCGACTCGCAGGCGGTTGAGGGTTCTCCACACAGGAAAGGGTAGGTTACTACCAGGGGAGAGTTCCTCTCGTGGCTCAGGTTGTTGGTGAAGAGCCTGTTTCCATTTAGCAAGGCGGGTTCTTTCTGGTGGTTCTTGGAGGTGACAGGATCTAGCCAGAAAGCTTTTCCTTGATTTCATCGTCATCAAGGGATATTAAAACATTTTGACCACCTTCTGAAGAGTCTGAATACTGAACTAACCAACTAACTTTACTCACGTAGCAACCTCCCCCTCAGTTTCTCACACTACGGGACTACATACCCCCGGATCCTGTCACTATGTATTTACCTCTATGTGGGTTACGTAGCAATTCATTCGGAAGCATTTGTAATATTTTCCTTCTATTTGGCAATTACATTTAACGCTAACCTAGACCTGAAGGTACATGCATGCACCTCAGTGTATTAACTTTTTTATAGCGACTATAATGTAGGTAGGTTGAGATTTTCCTTCTATTTGGCAATTACATTTAACGCTAACCTAGACCTGAAGGTACATGCATGCACCTCAGTGTATTAACTTTTTTTATAGTGACTATAATGTAGGTAGGTTGAGAAAAAAAGGTAAATTTTGTTTTTGTACAAACTCAGTGAACAATTTTTCATGTTAAAGTACCTTTCTTTTCTTCATTGAAGAACTGAAAGCGCTTGAATTCTCAACAGCAGGCGGTCTCTAATACTCCCTCTCTAATCTGAAATAACTTTGCTCGTAATCTTTTTGCCAAAGATATGAATTAGGTTTCTAATTCCCCCTGAAATCTCTTCTCTCCTGGTAATTCTTACACAAATAAAGATCAGTCTGAGGTTCGTGTTATAATCCGGGGTTGCCAACTTGTTGCTATCTCCCCGGTGGAAAAGTTTGTGTTTGGGGATTTGGGTATTTAAGCTGAGGGATTATGGGGATTTGTTTCTTTATGTACCTACTGGTGGGTACTGGGAATGGGGTTTGGAGTTTTGTACAGTAAAAATATTATTTATTCTTACACAAATAAAGATCAGTCTGAGGTTCGTGTTATAATCCGGGGTTGCCAACTTGTTGCTATCTCCCCGGTGGAAAAGTTTGTTTTGGGGATTTGGGTATTTAAGCCGAGGGATTATGGGGATTTGTTTCTTTATGTACCTACTGGTGGGTACTGGGGATGGGGTTTGGAGTTTTGTACAGTAAAAATATTATTCTGTTATTATCAGTAGTTTGGTTGAGGTGGAGTCTTTGTTCTTGTAAATTGATTGATTCATTAACTGGATTTTGCATAATATTGCTATGATAAGTAGAAAGCTGTTAGCGGAGCACAGAGAGTAAAAAAATGCCAGCTATTCCGAGAACGAACCTTATCTGTTTAGGATAAAATCCGTCCCGGCGGGAATCGAACCGGTGACCTAGCGCTTACAAGACGGACAAGCTCCCCTCCAACCTAACTAAGCTGGGACTTAGGCATTTGGTGATATGTATAGGGAATATTGCGGATCATTCAGTCGTCAACATCCATAGCGTTTCTACTTTTCTACCCAAGTAACCTAGTGAACTAGGTATGAAATACATTGTGGAAGTTAATGTACTGTGTTAAACTCCTGGTAAAATGGACAAATAAACTGTACACTCTAGGTTTATACCTACCTATAGCTGTACGTTAGGTATTATACACCTTACAAAGGGGGGGAGTATGAAGTATAGCCTTGACAATTTCA
>NW_007384275.1:0-4051 GCF_000475195.1 Diaphorina citri | reverse complement strand
ATGTGTTTGACCTTTTTAACTACATAAACAAACTGAAATAGATTATATTCCCCTTGTTTCTCAACGGAGAAACCAGTCTTTCTCTAGAGTTGTAGAGAAATGTCCTCTCTCTCTCCACCTCCTTACTATTAGTTTCCATGTTAAATTCTGTGAACTACATCGGGGAGGGTAGGTATGTATGATGAGAATTTGAGAAAATAATCTCACGACTTTTCAGTGTCGGGGCTTTTGTTTCAGAAATCTAACACGGGGACAACTTTGTATGAAATGATATCTGATTTCAGTATTTTGCTGAACCAGCCCAACACTTCTTGACTTAGTATAGGTTACTCAGAAGAAAAGGAAGCAAATTCTAATCTAATCAACAATATGTAGGTACACAAATTTCGAAGAATTGATCGTTCTAAGAGACACAAGTTTCCTGCCTCGCGTCGTTTTTAATTCAAGATCAAGAAAAAAATTGCCACGTACATGAAATATGACAAGTGTCTGTGTTGTAACATTTCTACCGCGAATGGCAGGGTAAAGGTTAACCCCATAGTCCATAGATTAGCTATGAAAATAGGATAGGCTAATTGGAAAAGAGTAAAATAGGGAAGACCCTTCGACACTGGTTAATAATAAATCAGATGACAGGATCGAGGTAATATATAGCATATAATGATAAGTTGATAGGTCATCGCTTGTCTTTTCTCCCTCATATTTTGAAGAGATTTGATAGAGGGAACTGTAACAACGGAGGCTTTATCGTCCAGAAATCGAAGAGGCAAAAGAGATATGGATAGGACTGATGGGAGAAAGTGAGCCGTTCCAAGAACGAACCTTCTCTGTTTAAGATAAAGTTCGCCCCGGGCAGGAATCGAACCCGCGACCTAACGCTTATATGTAAGTTACAAGGCAGACGCGCTTCCTCTCAAGCTAGCTTGTCATAAATATATTCTTATGTGTCATGCAAACATGAAATCAGAATTCCTAAATTTTGGAAAAAGAAAAAAATTCCCCCTATGTAGCCTTGGAGTTTTGACCCCTCTCCTTCTAGCACCTCCTCTGCTATCTTTCTCAAAAGGCTGAGTGTACCCTAATGATGAAAAAACACACCTGAAAAATGGCGTTAATTATTTCGACCCCGCCGGGAATCGAACTCGGTCCTCCCTGGAGTACGAAAAAAATTCTCAAGGTGTATGCACACCGATGGCCGTCGATCGACGAGGTGAATCTGTTGTCGAGGCAGTGTGGACGGTTTCAGTTGACATCGATCGGCGTTCGTCGACTATGGGACACAGCTTTAAAAAAAGGAGCTAACCATAAAATACTTTCTACTATCACTATAATTACATTTACCCCCTTTTTTTCTAGTTAAGCAAGGTCTTTTTACTGAATTGTTAGTTGTATGTATTATTCTTTAACCCATCAAATATACGAGACCTTGTTTAGACTGCTGAGGTAGAGGGACTTTTCAGTCCTATTCGGGCAGGATAAACAAGGTATATTCTATTCTATTCTAAAATAAAAATAACACATCCCTGAGTTCAAGAAATTTACATGAATTTTATAGACAAACTGAATGCATTTTATAACAAAGCAATTTCATAAGAGAACAATGTTCAAATATACACAGAGACATCATCATTTTACAAAAGTTATTCGTAACATGTGGACAAGTTGTTACGAATTTTTCTCTCGGTCTCCAGAGTAGGAGAAAAATCCTTTGTCTCGTGATTTTTAAACGAGAATTAAGATATTAGTTACGAATTCTTCAATTCTTCATAATTTAAAACAGTTGGGCACGGTTATACCAGAGGTAACGAGCTCGCTTGCCATGCAGAAGGTCTTGCCTTCAATCAGCACCATCGACAAAAAAATTGTACAAATATTTCAATGGATTATATTTTCAGGTGTTCTCGTGTTGAAAAAACACTATAAAGAGGAAGTATTGTGTCCCTTATCGCCCATCTGATGAGGGACTATGGGATGAGCAATGATCATGCTACGGCACAGACCACACGAGTCTAATGTAACAGTTTCACTGCTACGAGATAATTTTTTTTTTTTTTTTTTTTTTTATTACCTTTCGAAGTTTAGTAAGCGCAAGAGCTGACCTGGGCCTAACAATTGCTTTGGTTCTAAACACATTCTTGTCACACAGTAATGTCATTGGGATAATAGGTAATAATGATTTCAAGTTATTGAATAAATTAATAATAAACAAAATGTCTCTCTAGTGTTAGGATGTTTTCATATTTCGGTCCAGTTGATTTAAACTTGTTTTAATTAACACGAATGTTATTAGAAATATTTTCAAAAATAAACAACAAAATAAAAAAAATAAAACTCAGTGAAAAATTACAGAGTAAAAAATAAACGCAACAATTTATAAAAGTGAGAAAGAAATAAATAGGTAAATAGAAAGTTAAAACTCCACAGTTTTTGAGTTAGGTTGACTATTGACTATAATTCTCGAACGGTTTGACAGATTTTGAAGGCCTCGTGAAAGCTATTTTTCGAGTGGTTTCTTCTACAGGTTACTGAACCTCTAAACTCCACAGTTTTTGAGTTAGGTTGACTATTGACTATAATTCTCGAACGGTTTGACAGATTTTGAAGGCCTCGTGAAAGCTATTTTTTGAGTGGTTTCTTATAAATGATGAGAATGATGACTCGTTATGAAAATGATAGTATGATTAAAGAGCAGAAGAAGGACAGATGTGAATTGGAGAGAAATTACTTTCAGGTTCAAGTTTAAAGACACGAGTTTGTATGATACAAAGTAAGTCAAAATTGACCAATCAAATGCCTTGAGACTATTCTTAGCACGAACTTAAGAGCCAGCATTTTGTTCATAAATATGGGTGTAAGTTATGAGAATGATGACTCGTTATGAAAATGATAGTATAATTAAAGAGCAGAAGAAGGACAGATGTGAATTGGAGAGAAATTACTTTCAGGTTCAAGTTTAAAGACACGAGTTTGTATGATACAAAGTAAGAAGAAGACAACAAGACAAGGATAGGGTGAAAGAAAACCGACACTTCTTCATATTCTCTATCGGCCCATCCTAGGGTAGAAACAAATTACCATCACCTCTTCAATACCCCTAGGGCATAATGCATATACGTTTTAGAGAGAGTTAGCTATGAATACTATAGTGCATCAACTAGAGCCAACTTTTATCGTCCAGAAATCGCAGAGAGGAGACAGAATTGGGCAAATCCAGCCGTTCCTAGAACGAACCTTAAATCCGCCCCAAACCCGTGGCCTAGCGCTTACAAGGTAGCGAGGTAACTAGGTACGATGAGTTTCAATTTATTTCATCTTTGTTTCCGAATAAAATTTAAATTATTTTTAATGTAGGAAGACCCTCTTGATGAAATTTTAAGGATTTGCAAATGAAATCCGCTAATAAAATTCAAGAAACCTGAAACATCGGACACAAGAGGTTCAACAAATTAAACTATGTATTTGAAATTTAAAATTCATAGAGAAGGGGGAGCTGATCTTATTTCCAAGACAGTATCTTGATATACTAGTGAAGAAAATGCAACAGAAATACATAATATTATTAGACCAACTGTTCTTTATAACATTTACTACCATGCTAGGTATAAGATATATAGCTATGGATATAATGAAATACAATGGAAATCATAATTACAGGGGAGGGAGGGAGGGGAGAGAGAGGAAACGGATCAGGAAGTGGGACCAGGGGCAGGGGCTAGGCTCAGGGGTAGTCAAAGTGTGGTGCTAGGAGGACCACATGTAAACTGGGTCAAAAATTATGTCAGAAAAACATTTTTTTTTTTTCTTGTCCCAAAATCGAAGAAAGAAGGACTGTAGAACAAACCTTGGATCAGGCAAAATTCGTAACAGGTGGGAATCAAACCTCGGATCTAGCGCTTACAAGGTAACTAGGCTGACAAAGTAGAAATTTAAAATTTGGAGGAAAAGAAAGAGGATTAAATTAGTTTGTAGGTATCTACCTAGTTGTGCATGCAGTCATGTTCATGTTTTTTAATAACAAAAAAAAAAAAAAAATAATAATTGACCTTTTTTT
>NW_007384274.1:0-4053 GCF_000475195.1 Diaphorina citri | reverse complement strand
GTTCGGCCACATCGAATAATACCAGTAGAGATTGTAGCGGGGGTATTGGGTGACGTAGACTCTGTCTGGGAACGGGAAACAAGAATTCATGAAATAACAACTGCTACGTTGAGGTGTGTCCAAACATAATCTACCGGCTGTCGATGGACGTAGACTGAAACCATACACTGCCTCGACAGCATACATAGATCCACTTCTTCACCTTGTCGATCGATGACGTCGACCATGTGTGGATATGCACACAGCTTTAGACTCTTGTGATATGTGATGTGTCGTAGCTTGTCCATTTTGTAGTACCTATGTTCCTCGTCAAACAGGCGTTAAGCGATAGGAGACAAAAGACTTCTGTTTTCGGTGCTGGATCAATACGAGAACAAAAGAAAGGAACCTGTCAAAATATTTGTAACTGAAATTCGAGTGAAATTTGCTTGCAGACTCTGAGAATCGAACTGAGGAACTTTTGCATGACAAGCAAACGTGTTACCACCAGAGGTAGAACACACTACTATGATGTCACGTGAGCTCACGTGGCGTGATAAGCCCCTTAAGTTTTAATCCTCACCTTGCGTCCGTTTCAACTTCTTCGGTATCAGCAGTTTGAACCGCAGGTCGCCCACATATCCCGTACAGTTGACCAGAATGCGTCGATTGTACGTGCGACGCGTCTTGTACACGCGACCCGTCGACGCCGTTGTTACGATCAGGTCGCGCAGCAGGTTGGCTTGTCGCGTCGCTGCTTCTTTGCGAAGAATGAATGACTCGATTTCTGAATCATTCATCTGTGAAAAATATCCATGAGTACCAATACCTATTATTCCCCCAACCGAGCAGTTGCATTTGGGTAAAATTTATTAATAAATGGTCGATTCCTATGTAAAAAGTTGTGAAAATCCAAATCTGAGGTCAAAACTTCGAAAAAATAAAAGTAAAAGTTCGAAAATTCAATTTTCATTTTTCGTTCTAATAAAAGAGTTCAGAGATGTGTGACGTCAGACTTCAGGAAATGCGCAGAAACGTATGCGCACAAACACATTCGTCGTCAAAGACGTCAGAGTTCAAGATTTATCGGTATTTTCTTTTAAATCGATTTATCTCGGGATCTAGAAGTCGTAGAAGAAAAAGAAGAATTCCGTTGTTCCTCAAATGCCGCTCTTTGACTTTGAAACTTCACGCAAGTAAGCGGAACTAATCTATTCGAAATAAGCTAGTGAGTTTGCACACCAGCGCAGGCTAGCGGAATCTCTTAAAAATAAAGTTCTATAAAATTGGAAAGTGAGGTATACCTTGCTTAGATCGAGCATTTCATGGGATGGCACTCCCCCTGTGGTGTTTGTCTTCTCATCATCATCCTTGTAGAAACTCTCATCTCTCTGATCACTATCGAATGACTGAAACATGGCTGCTGGGTTTGGATCCTCGGTTGGCTGTTCAAAATCGTAGATGGATGGATCTTCGGGCTCGCTGTCCGATTTACTCGGTTTACCTTGGAATGAAAAAACAAATAAAATTGAATTGAATTGAAAATGAAAATCTCACTCACTTCACCCAAGTAAGTGGAACTGGTCTATTCGAAATAAGATAGTGAGTTTGCACATCAGCGCAGACTAGCGGAATCTCTTAAAAATAAATTTCTATAAAATTGGAAAGTGAGGTATACCTTGCTTAGATCGAGCATTTCATGGGATGGCACTCCCCCTGTGGTGTTTGTCTTCTCATCATCATCCTTGTAGAAACTCTCATCTCTCTGATCACTATCGAATGATTGAAACATGGCTGCTGGGTTTAGATTATGGTCCGCCATTTTGTTCATGGCCTTGAACGCGGAATCCGATTCTTCACTGTCCGCTTTAGATTCCCGTTTTGCACCTGAAAATTTATGAAAACTTCTAGAAAGATGTTTGTGTAAACGGTTTCTTCAAATCAAATCCCTCCCAAGGCCAAGGTAAACCTAAACCCTTGACAAATGGAGTGTGCCTGAAGGCATGTGATGTGTTCCAATCCACTCGACCCAAACGTCAGATTTCAATGGGGTCAATGACCCTACGCACATTGGGATTGGGCGGACGCGGACGAAGTGTTTAAAGGGCGAGCCTGGTTAGGTTAGCACGCCTTGTTTGCTAGCACAACGTCAACGGTTTGATTTCCGTCCGAGGCGAACTTTGTGCTACAGAAATGTTTGCTCTCAGAACGGCTGGCTTTCTCCTATCCTGTCCTACTTCCCTCTTCGATTTCGGGACGATAAAGTTGTGTAAAAACATAGTCGACCTCGTCGTCCGATCAACGTTCGATCAACCATCATCGATCGACGAGGTTGACACAACTTTAGACCTCAGTAGTTGCTGTTCCCTGTGACAAAAACTTACTTACCTTTCTGAAGATTATTACTCATTTGTTTCTTTCTGGTCGTAAAATGGACATTTTCCACCTCAAGCTCAAAACCTTCGGTTATGTTCTCATTAGTGCCAATACACCGACAAGGCCCAGTCTTTTGACACTGATGAGTATCAATAATGTTACCTAGGTCTCTGTTATTCTGTCTGAAATTCTGAAAGAAATATTGGAAATTCGATGGATTATCATTGTTTGGTAATAATCTAATAGTATAATCATTTAATCATTGCCAAAGTTATAGCTTTTGTGTAGTCACCATAGTCTTACAATCTGCAAGGTTTAAAATAATTCTTTTATATTAAATTGCCTTTTCTTACGATGGGTTTAATTTTTAGGAGCACTACTTTGTAGGCAAGTTGGCATTGCTTTCCATTGTCTACACACATGCACCAAATTGCTTTGTTTTAATACTCTCCCTTAACTAACCTAACTGTTTCTTTAAAAGTTCAGCAAACATTATTGCATGTTTTATGAATTTTAACCAGTAGTTTGACTCTTTCTGGGTTATTGTCTTTAATATGTATGGTACTATTTCTGTTCAGAATCTTCTAAAGGTGTGTCCATCCACACATAGTCGACGGCTGTCAACTGTGTGGATTGATCGATGACCGGTCGACTATGTTTGGTATTGGTATAAGTATGGCTATCGGCTATAATAAATGCCCTGTCAATGCTACCTGGTGAGATCTTTTGTGACTCGACTATGTTTGGACGCACCTTTACTTGATGAAACTTCTCACTTACCTTTGCAATATCTCTGTTGTGTTCCATGATTCTATTGAGCACATTGGCATCATATTCCACTGATATGACCGATACGGATCCTGGTATATCATCATCACTTTCATTATATTGGGCTCTCAACTGTTTCTCATCAAGTAATCCAAGATTTCCTGCAGCGTTTTTTCTCGTGTATTTGAATCGCTTTCGGACTGCTATATTGTTGATCTTTTTCGTATACTTCTGGAGAATCTCTTCGTCGGTTAGAACGTGACGTTTGTTTCTTTTAAAGTTGTTGTTGTTTTTGTTCTTGTTGCTGCTGTTGTTGCTAGTGTTCTTGTTTTGGCTGTTATTGCTAGTCAAGTAATCCAAGATTTCCTGCAGCGTTTTTTCTCGTGTATTTGAATCGCTTTCGGACTGCTATATTGTTGATCTTTTTCGTATACTTTTGGAGAATCTCTTCGTCGGTTAGAACGTGACGTTTGTTTCTTTTAAAGTTGTTGTTGTTGTTGTTGTTGTTGTTGTTGTTGTTGTTGTTGTTGTTGTTGTTGTTGCTAGTGTTCTTGTTTTGGCTGTTATCGCTAGTGTTGTTTATGTTATTACAATTTTGAAAAAAAATCGTTATTTTGCTTCCTGTTCATAGATAAACGGAAAAAAACATTCTCAGCCAATAAACAACGTTTTCAAAATTAGTCTTATAATATTTAATGGCGCAATTCCACGGAGGCTACATGTAGCATGCTATAACGCCATTTCAAGGTCAACATGGGGCAACTTGCAGCATACTTCGAAGGGATTGCATTGGATTGATATGATCTTGGACTCTTGGAGTTAAGCATACTTGTCTTCATATTGCCGCAGTGCCCGCAGTTTAAAACCACTCATTCACTCCGATGGCGTATTAGGGATATGTGAATTCCGTGCCGACCAGACTGCTTGCCT
>NW_007384273.1:0-4053 GCF_000475195.1 Diaphorina citri | reverse complement strand
CTAAAAACTGACCATCGAAAATTTGACCCGATTACATTACTTTCCTTCCTATAGGATAAGGAAAGTAAAAATGGAAGAGAGACAAAGGGTGCTGTTTTTGTCCCACTTTTTTTAACTGTTTTGTTTGGGTGTTGAAAATTTTGTTGGAAATTTGAACGTTGTTCTATGTACGTACGATTTTTGTACGTTATTATGGATTATGGACGTGCAGTTTTTTGTAGACTTCCTGTCGCTATCGATGGATAACTGATAGTTATGTATGTTCTAATTGGCATGTGACAGGCAGTCCGTTACATGGCCAGCTAGGAATCTTTGCCAAGGTAGTGAAGAAGGAAATTTTAATTGAGTCAATGTTAAACCTATGTATGCACTTATTTTTGATGTAAATAATTGAAGCCTGTTTAAACCGTTGGCGTAGTGAAGAAGGACATTTTAATGGGGTCAATGTTAAACCTATGTATGCACTCATTTTCGATGTAAATAATTGAAGCCTATTTAAAACTGTTGGCGTAATGGGACTTTTTAGTCTTAGCCGACCGTATAAATAAGGTAAAAAAAATGCTTGTCACAATTCCCCGATCAATAAATCCTATGACTTGACTTGGATTCGAACCACCTACCTATCAGATCTGAAGTCACCTGCACTAATAAGTACATCCAGTGTCCTAACTCTAGGCTGAGTGGAGAGAAAGAGAGAGAGAGAGAGAGAGAGGGAGGGAGGGAGAGAGAGAGGAGGAAATATTCTCCTTTGGATTTTTTTCTTCTTTTTCCACCTCTTTCTTGTCTTCCTCCTTCTCTTCCTGTCCTTCCCCTCTTTATATCTCACCTCCTCCTCTTTCCTCTCCCTCTCCTTTATACCTCTCTCCTCCTCCTCCTCCTTCTAGTTTTAATATTTTCTCCCTATCAGAGATCCATTTTAATTTCCTACACGCTCGTAGCTCCTTAGTGGAAAATTAATAATTAAACATAGAATTTCATCAATTAAAAAAATTTAAGATCCCAATTGTACAGGGCGGTCCGGACGTCTTTTTATCAAAATTGAATGCCTGACCGATTAAATTCGTGAGATCGTGACACAAAATATTTTGAATATCTTGGGAATCACAAACACCAAACACCACGTTCACTCTGCGTCAGGAGTGGGGGGAAAATTGTAGAAACAAATATGACATTTAGCGGAGAAATTACAAAACAATTTTGTACTTGATGCTAATCGGAATTTAGGACGCGGCGTTCAAGCGAAGAGATAGTCAGCCTAGTTAGCTTGGTTGATCGAGCGTCTGCCTTGTAAGCGATAGGCCGCGGGTTGGATATAGTCAGCCTAGTTAGCTTGGTTGATAGAGCGTCTGCCTTGTAAGCGTTAGGCCGCGGGTTGGATTCCCGCCCTGGGCGGATTTATCCTGAACGGATAAGGTTTGCTCTCGCCGAACGGCTGGCTTTCTCCTATCATATCTTCCTTCCCTCTTCGCTTTCGGGACGATGAGACCTTAGCAGTTACAGTTCCCTCTATCAAACCTCATTAAAAAAAGTTCCGAGAGCTTCTTCGCTTTTGGGACATAGTAAATGGGTTTATAGCTCCTTGAAAATCTCACGACACTAAAACACCCTGTGTAATAAAGAGAAATAGAAAGGTGCCCTGAGGGGCTCTTTCATTAGAATTATAAGAACGCCAACTTAGAGAGAAGGGTGGAATTTATAGGCATAAAATTGAAAGTTGAAAGAGAGTGCAAAGAGTAGAGAGGGAAGAAAAAAAGGGCAAAGGGTGTAGATTTGTAGAGGGTACAGAGCAAAGGGTAGAGAGGGAAGGAGGAAAGGGCAAAGGGTGTAGAGAGGGTACAAAGCAAAGAGTAATGAGTTACGAGGAAAGAAGTGAGATTATCAAGTAGCCAGTCCAGTTAGCTTGGAGGGTAAAGGTCTGCCTTGTAAGCTCTGGATCGCAGGTTCGTTCCCACCCGGGGAGAAATTTGTCCTGAACAGATAGTGTTCGTTTTCGAAGGCCGGCTGTCTCCTATCCTGCCCTCCTCCTCTTTTCGATTTCGGGACGATAGGACCTCTGTTGTTACAGTTCCCTCTATCAATCATCATCATCATCATCATTGGTTAACAGCCATACTGGTTTGCTGCAGTACGCGAATATGTCTTTTGCCTTCCTTTTGAGATCATAGTAGGTTGTGACACTCATATCCTTCATTATTTGTTTGATGCCGTCCAGTGGTGGTCTTCCTCTATCAATCAATCCTCTTGAAAAAAAAAAGGAGAAAAACATCATCTTACCACAGCTCAAGACCATCCTCTCATTTAATAAATTTCCCCGATTTTCCGCATGCTGGTTCCTAGAACGGGATAACGGCAATGAAATCCTAGTATCTCCCAAACACAGTCTGAAATTCTGGACTTTCCAGTTTCAGCAAACCAAACTTTCTTTCATTCCAATAATCAGCAACACACCAAACCATCACTATTTCCTCAAAATTCTTCGTTTTACAAGAACCGAATGTGCGAACAATGAACGAAAGTTATGTTGTCATAAAGAGGTGAGAATTTTCATATAAACAGGTTACAGTTTTCATATAGGTGACAGTTTTCAAATGGTTTCTTTATTCAGAAGCTAACTCTATAACACTGGTTATTGGGTAATTGCTCATTTGTGACAGCTCCTTTTTGTAGCAATTTTCCACTGACATGAGAAGTGGATTATCCTCATCCAGTAGTTTTAGTTGCTTGTTCCACTCAAGAGTCTATTCTTTTTAACATTATTCTTACCGTTTTTATTATTATTGGATACTAGGTATCCTTACCGTTATTCTTACCGTTTTTATTATGATTGGATACTAGGTATCCAATAATAATAAAAACGGTAAGAATAATGTTAATACATAGGATGTCTAATATAAACCTATCAAATAATCGTCCATTCTTTTCATTACCTAATCCCGACAGATTGTCTCTAATTGATATTTACTCTTGGGGGGTAAATATCTAGTGTAAGTCCTCAAAGCGCGGGGCCCGTGGCAGTCTGCCATTCTGCCTTATGGGTAATCCGGCCCTGCATGTTTTCACTTGACAAATATATATTTCTTCATCAAACCTTTACTAAAGTTTTAACAAGAAGTTTCCTACATCAAACGTTTACTAAAAGGGTCACAAAAGAAAACGTGTTATCCGAGGAAACTTTCGTTAGTATAAGGTCTAGGTATAGAAATGTATCTAGGTATTTATGTCGTACTTTCACAACATTCCGTTACAAATTCTATACAAAGTTTGGCCAAACCTTGCACCAGTCACCAACATGCGCCAAATCAACATCACGCGCTAAAACCAGCAGCACGCGCTAAACGTCTCAATACCGTGTGGTGTAATTATATTCATACCGGTACCATACAGGTACGATGCTATAGCATACAGGGTGGCTGTGAATTTATGAACTCAAATATCTCGAGAAAGGGTTAGAAAACCACTCTAATGTACAACAAAACTTTTTTTTTATCAAATTTGTCCAAAACTACAGCAACCAACTGCAGGTGAGTCCCAAACTATAGCAACCAACTGCAGGTGAGTCCCAAAGTCGAAGAAAGAAGCAACACAGGATAGGAGAAAGCCATCCGTTCCGAGAACGAGCCTTATCCCTTCAGAATAAAATCCAGCACTATCAGGTAGACCTGACAGGTACACCTGGTACACCGTACTATCAGGTACACCTGTCAGGTGTACCTGATAGTACGTGGCTGACCTAAGGCCTCCGTTGTTGAAGTTTTCTTCAATCTTCTATGGAAACGAGATACCACGTCAAGTAACATGATAAAGATATTGGAATGATAAGTACCATGTTTTCAGGGCCGGATTAGCCCCCCCGCGGGGCCCGGGGCAGTTTCAAAGGCGCGGGGCCCCCAGGACCTACCCCCCTCCCTACTAGAAAACACTTCTATACCTACCTAATTCATTTGTATCAATCATTACCTACGGACTACGAGTTTTTTTTTGTTATTAAAATGTATTTTGCCGTTTCAGTTCTTTACACATTGAAGTTTTAATGTTTGTGAGCACATCTTTCAT
>NW_007384272.1:0-4053 GCF_000475195.1 Diaphorina citri | reverse complement strand
TCGCGACAAATTTCGAGATCAGAGCTCATTTGTGTGAGAAAATGTGAAAAAAATCCCCCAAAAACTACTACGCCACCGAGGTGGCGATTTTCGTGGTAACTCACCTTGAACAAATAGTTGGTGGCGGAATGCAGATCGCGAAACATGTACAGATTGGAAGCGTTGGCCGACTGCACGGTTTCTTTCCGCGTGTTGTTATTGTACATGAGAAGCTGATAATAGTGGACATGATCCTGCAGCTCCTTGGGAGGGGAAGACCAGCCTATATTGATTGCGTTCGGGGTGATTGCCTTGAGCGAGACTTCGGGAGTGAAATCAGCATCTGAAGAAATAGAATAGAATTGTCTTTATTTTATTATTATTTTGAGGGGGGGGGGTCTTTATGGCAGGGGCATAACACCGGGAAATAAAATAAATTTTTTTTTTTTTTTTATTTTTTTGGGGGGGGGGGTCTTTATGGCAGGATTATCACACGGTGAGCTCTTCCTCTAAACCAAATACTCTGTTTATCCTGGACGAATAGGTAGAATGGCGGAGAGCCATACAGAGATGGAAAAAATCAAAAGAAGAGAGTTTCAAGTTTCATCTCTGAAAGAGGTCACGATGTCTGTCTATACGTATGTTTGTTTCGCCTTAACTCCCAAACGGTTTGTTCGCTTTTGATAAAACTTGGGTGATCCCTGTAGCAAAAATGGCAAAGTACACTGCAACTCATTTAACCCATTTTTGTAATAATGAGATGTTATACACTGCCAAAGCAAAGCGTGGCATTACTTCAAGGCCTTTTGAGTGACATAAAAGGGTATTCATTGGGTTTAAATGAGTCTCTTTTTCTCCGTGAACAGGGGTAAACAAACGGTCTTAATATGAGCTACAGGGGTTCTCAGATGGGCCCCACTAAGTGACATACCTTTTTCGAAAGTCTTATAGAACACCGGCGTATCCTGTTCGATTCCCTTCCCAATGGAATTCTTGGCATACAGTTTGATCTTGTACTCCGTGTTGGGTTCCAAATTTCGAATGATGTAACTTGTGTTTCCACCCGGAACTTTTTCCGGGTAAAAAGTCCACTGGCTCGATCCGTTGGTTATAGTCTGAGGAGAGAAATAATTAAAATCACATCAGAAAATTAAGTATTATTAATTTTAATTAAATAACTAATTAGGTACCTACAAGGAATTTCGGAACCAAATTTACTTGAAATAATTCGTACTGTAAAATATAACTGAAAATTCTAAAACCAACTTTAATAAAAGACTGTAAAAAAGATCAAAGACAAGACAAACTTTATCAAATGTCCACCTCGACATGATCCAACTGAAGTTTTATGTCACTACAAGGACTTGAACCCCAGCCTATGGATTACTCGTCCCACAAACTAGCTTTGACTTATTGGGGTCTGTTTTTGAGATACTAACCTTTATAATAAAGAACCTCTGAGTTATTGGGGCTATGTTACTAACCTTTATAATATATTCCTGGACCGGTTCATTCCCGTCATTCAAAGTCCAATTGAGGAATATCCTGCGAGCTCCCACCACTTTCACCACGTCAATGTACACATGGGGAACGTCTGAAATCAGCAAATAATACAGGGTATCAGCAAATAATGTAGTTTATCAGTAAAAAATGTAGTAATGCAGGAAAATAATGTAAAGAAAGTAAGAAATGTACCTCGACGCCGCTTTCGCATTACTTTTTTAAGCACATTCTTTTACATCCATACCTTTCCAAGGTAAAAGCCCCCAGAAGGCCTGTTAAGTCCCATTTGATTTGTATAGGCTTAAAAGGGCTGTTAGGGGGTAAAAAGAAGGTTGGTGAAACCCACCCATAATCTATTAACATATTGACTCACCTAGTACATAGAGATTAGCCACGCCCACCACAGGGCCTTCCACGCCCTCCGCCTTACACAAATACGAGCCATTGTCCCGCCGGTTTAGCTTTGGGAATTCCAGATGAGTTTCCACGGTTGTCTTGTTCACTTGACGTATAGTGAAATTGGTCCTGAGAAAAGAAAAAAATATACAAATGTATTACCTGAAAAAGAAGTTAAAATCTTCCCCCTTCTTTTTTTAAAATTTTAATAGGACAATCTAAAAGTTCAAAATTTATCGTTCTAACTACCTCTTTATTATCACAGTAATCATGTTCACCAATTCAGTCATACAATCAGTAGGCAGGCAGTACATACACACAATGTATAACGTGTATTATGTTCTTAATCCTATAAAATACACGAGACCTTGTTTAGACTGCTGGGGTAAAAGGACTCTTTAGTCTCATTCGACCAGGATAAACAAGGGTAGGTATATGTATTCTATTCTTTCCTTCCAACTAGAAAGTCGAAAGAAAAGTGATATCTCAAGTGTGGGCGTCTGCTTTAAATAAACTTTCTTGCTTGCCTTGTGTTCTCGAGATTTTATAATTAAATCATTAAAAGTTTTCTCTTCGCGTGTAGCTTTCTTTGAATGCCTTCTAGGAATAAAAATTCAAACAAAAAGTGTAAAAATTAACAAAAAAAAAATGAGAAAAATATGCTGAGAGGAGACATAATGAGAAAAAAACCAGACTGAAGGCGGAAAAGCGAGGGAAAAAAAGGTCATGGGAATTCCCAGTGACTCATCAGACAGCATTGATTGGAGAACGAGAATAATGATGCACTGTTTGAATGGGCCTTGTTTTATCTGCCTTCTACGAAAAAGAGATCGTATTCGTATTTCTTTTGTTCCTTTTTCCCACTCAGTCATTATTGTCTTTCCTCTTTACTATGTTCTTATCTCGTATTATTTGATACCATTCCAGCAAGGGAAGTGAAAATTTCCCTCGTACTTATTTGAAGAACCAAACCGGCCAAGAGCTCAATCCTTAAAGGTATCAAAATTTTGATTGATTTGAAGGTATGGTATTGTAGTTCCTGAGCTGCAAGTAAATCCAATAAACTGTAAGGTAAAAAAAAACCCTTGGGTTTTTCCTTTGGAAAGTACAAATCCATCATTTCAAGGACAGCCACTTACAATCAGATAGACCTGACACCTGATGAGCAAACACACTATCAAGTAGACCTCATCAGGTGTACCTTTCGTCTACCTAATAAAGAGTGGCTGGCCCAAGAAATGAGGACTGTCCTGTCCACTTACTTGTCTGGGGATTCATCCAGGCCGGACCCTTGATCTCTCTCCCAGGTGACGTTTTCCAGGGGATATCCCTCCAGGATACAGGAGAGAGTGGCTCGGGAGCTAACGTTCCCTCGGGCATCCTCAGTCCGCAACACTCTACCAGGCACTGGAAACAGAGAGGTAAACTTCGGTTAAACCAAGCGGTTTAAAAAGTTCTCAAATCAACATTTCTTAGATAGTGGTATAACTTATAATTAACATTTTCGTCCATTCAGTTTGTAACAAATAAATAATAGGATAAGGAAAGAAAAAAAGAGAAAAAAAAAATCAAGACACAAACTTCTGATCGTCAAAAGGTTCTAAGGAAAAGTATAAAAGAAAAAGATAATCCCCCCATTAAGAAATATGAATATTTGTTGAGAATTATGAAAATATAAATAAAAAATATGGATAATTAAACAAAAAATGTGTTTTTAAGGAAATTTCCTTGTCAAGTAGCTGTCACACTAAGCTGGCAGTCCGAAGGTCCCGGGTTCAATACCTGGACCCAGTAGTTTCAAGTAGGTATCCTCCCTGTTTATGTCCCCCAGCCAGACTAAGCTGGTCTACTCCCTATTTATTGTTGGTCTCCTTGGTCCCCCCCCCCCTCCCTTCTTTCCCAATGGGAAAATGGGGATTCATTTCATAAACCATCATATTTTATTCTCAGGTAAATTTCAACTACAAACTCTCTCTACTTTCTCTCTCATGCTGTTTCTCTTTTCCGGCATACTTTCTTTCTGACTGTAGCATAAATGCTCACTTTCATTTTGATCCAGACTTCAAAGTTGATGTTCGAAATTCCCGAAATTCGGTATAACCACAGAAGCCACAAGAAAATGAAAAGAGTTGCTCATCAATTTCCTTCTATTGGAAGTCTTTTTCTAAGAAACGG
>NW_007384271.1:2787-4054 GCF_000475195.1 Diaphorina citri | reverse complement strand
GAGGATTGTGAGACGTGCATTGTGAGACGTTTTGTGCAATTTTTTTTTTCTTTCTCTTTAATCTTAAAACTGTGTACACCAAAAAAAAGTTCACATTTTTCCTATCAAAAACATATATACTTAAGCCCAAACAAGTACTACCAGTGATTTTTAATTTAAAACAGAAGCCAAAAAAATGAAATAATAAATTAATACAAATTTTAACTTCTCAATACATACATCTATCTACACCTACATACATTCCTCACAACAGCACACGTGCACAGTGGCATAGTGCAGGTTCACAGTTCACACTTAACATACACTAGGCTATAGCTATAGCGTAGCACCCAGGCTCACAGCCAGACTGTCAGTAGCCACCTATCTAACGGAGACCCAGGGAGAAACTCAGGGATGGACAGAGTGGCGCAACTGGAGAGAACAATGACGGCGTTTCAGGAGAATCTCGACCAACTGAAGCGCCGCGGAGGAGAAGCCGGCAATCAATCCGACACTTCAACGATAGACCTCATCCAGAACCTCTTCAGCCTGTTCCGGGGGCAAGTCATGGGGGAGCTGAGCAATATCAAGGCCCAGATCCAGGCCCAGGGCGAGCACCTGGACAGGCTGGAGACGTACTCCAGAAGGAACTGCATCCTGGTGCACGGGATCCCGGAGGACCAGGCCAAAACTGAGCAGGAGTGCCTTCAGGCCGCCACAAGCCTCTTCAACACCAAGCTCCGGGTGAACATTGCCACGAATCAGCTGGATCGCGCTCACCGCCTCGGACCCCCCCGCTCAGGATCCAGCCCCCGACCCCGGCCGATCATAGTGAAATTCAGGGCCTACTTTGATAAGAAAGCAGTGTATTCCAGCAAAAAGGCCCTGAAGGGGGACGCCTGCACAATAACGGAATCTCTCACCAGGACTCGGCTCACCATTCTGAAGCGCGCTCGGGAACACTTCCATCTCTCCCGGGTGTGGACGTCAGACGGCAAGATCGTGGTGAAGGTCGACGGCCAGGAGAGACTGGCGACACTATCCACGCACCGAGAGCTAGAGGCGCTCATAGCGGCACATCCCTCACCGGCAGCGATCGGCCAGACAACCACACGACCCTCATCCTCGACACAGCTGGACCCATCTCAGCTCTCCAACATCACACACCGGAGATGAAGCACCGCACGCCGGACCAGCCCTGATAAGTACCTTCATTGATACAACCGATGAGTAAAACTAGGTCGTCCCTCTCTCTCTCTCTCTCTCTCTCTCTTTCTCTCTTCTCCCT
>NW_007384271.1:0-1991 GCF_000475195.1 Diaphorina citri | reverse complement strand
CCCCCTCGGGTAGCTTACCTCTCATCCCCCCCCCTGGCGCTGGGGCGCCGCCCGGCGTCGATTTCAAGGCGCCGGGTGGCGTCCGGGCGCCAGCAGATGAATCGGCGCGCCTCGATGCCGCCCACTTGTACATCATAATATGTATTGCTTTGTTCGGTCAGCCTGCTTATAACTAGTCGTCCGATCATGTTAACAGTTATCGAGGGTACCTAATTGTCTCCATAATATGTTTACATTTTACTAAATACAGGTACCTACATATGTAGTCGCCTTTTACCTCAGGTACCCGGGACTTGGCCACCAAAACCAAGACAGGCCAGGCTCAGGGCAGGGGAGGGGTGGGATACCCGGATGGACCTCGCTCGCGTGGTGTTGGGGGTGCCTGGCGCCTGGACCAGCGGGGGGGTGTGGGGCGTGGAATGCAAGTTCCTCCCCCCTTCTCCCTGGCTGTCTGGGCGGCTGGCCGCCCTTGCGCGCGCGGGTGGGGGCTGTCCGGGACGGGTCTGGGGATAATGAGTCTGAGCTCCTCTCGACATCAACGCTACTGTCAGTTATACGCAATGTTTTTTGTTATACTGTTTGTAACTCTTTTACCTCCTACCTCCAGCCCAACGTTTGTTTGCCAGTTTGACCGCCCGTCTGTCTGCAAAATGTGTGTGATGTGCGAATATTGTTCTTGTGTGTCGTGTGGGGGCAGTTTATGTGTTATTTGTGATCATGTCTCCAGTGGATTGTGTGATGTGAGTGTGTGTTGTACGAGTGTGTGTCGTGATGTGAGTGTGTGTGTTGTTCGTCGTATGCATGAAGGAGTATGTGTTACGCTCGCAACGCCCCCCCGTTCCAAGAAGAAATACCTTCCCCTAACAACACCCGCTTCTTCCACTCAGTCAGATAATGAGTATTGGCGGGTTTGACTTCCCCTTCGCTGACACCTCTCTGTCTTCCCTAACATCAGAGCCTGCTCTTGGTGACACTGGTAACCCACAGCCTACAGCTGATTTAGTAGCACAATGCCTGGCCACTCATTCAAGTAAACTATCAGTGGCTCACCTGAATGTACACTCTATGCGACCACCGAGCAAGTTTACGGAGTTTACTTAGGTTTCTATGTACTCAAATACTGCTGTGACTATCGCGTTTTACGAGTTCATTTATATTATTTCATATAATTTCATTTATACTGACAAATCCTCTCATAGATTGGGCCAGAAGATCCAAGTTTCTTTTATCTTTTTGATAGTTGCCCGTTAAGATAACCGGCGATCACTAATGGCCATTTTTATTGACACTTTGCACCTACGTTCTACGACCTCTAATGGGAATTTTATTTGCATTGGGGATCATGCATTCATGCTTTCTAAGTATCTTTTTTACTTTCCTTATTTCTTCTACTGCATATTTTCCCCCAATTCTGTTTTGGGGTCACCTTAACCACTTTCCCTCGATGTTGAAAAGTTTGAAATCCCATGTCATCGATATGTATGTTCTCTTGTCTAGGTTTTCTAGCACCCATGTAGGTACATGTGTTTGCTCCCATTTTTAGTTTCCTAGGGTTATCGAAAATGATTTATTGGAAGTAGACTTGTGATATTTCGAGGGTTATCGGGCCATTTCGGTGATATTTTCTTTTGGGGTTATCATAGGACCTGTGTTGTTTTCTTCCGTTGGGTTATCAAGGTTCGGTGTTAAAGTGAGTGTTCAGAGACTGATTTCATGGACAATCGCTTTGCTGAGATTTTTTTCTCCTTCTTCTTTTTCTTTTTTTACTAATCTTAGGTGATATCGACTCATATTTCGTATGGAACGGTCTGCTCGGCTTTTTTGATCTTGATGGTCAATATCAATCATTAGTCACCTTTTTAAACAAAATCCCATTTTCCGTACTTTCTCATTGTTATGAGTTATCCTAACTTAATACAGCCCCTTGTGTAACTGACTGACTGACTCACTCACTGATTCACTCACTCACTCATACTAATTCTAACCCACTT
>NW_007384270.1:0-4054 GCF_000475195.1 Diaphorina citri | reverse complement strand
TTGACCACAATAATAGTAGTAGCCTACTGCTGGAGTAAAGGGACTTTTCAGTCCTATGCGAGCAGTATAAATAAGCACGGTTATATTATTATTAAGAACCCTTTCTTGTGGATGAAAAGGAGAAGAGGGAGAAAGAGAACAAGGGAGAGAGAGAGAGGAGGAGAGATATTGAGACGGAGGAAGAGAGAGAAATCGAGAAGATAGAGGAGGGAGAATAGGATGAAGCGAGAGAGAGAGAGAGAGAGAGAGAGAGAGGGCAAGAGAGGGAGGGAGAGAGAGTTTCCGAACAAATAAAACGCTTTTGTTGAAGCATACTTCAATAGAATACTAATGAGATAGTGAGATAGACAGAGAGGGAGATAGAGGAAACAACAATCAATTGATAAAAATACCAAGTAGTGGTAAAAGAGGGAGGGAGAGAGAGAGAGAAGCAGTGCCAAAGATACGACATGGTTATTTACCTTTGTAAGTACATCCTAGCTTTCTAATCCTGAATCCTGGCCAACAGGTTTCTCTCTCTCTCTCTCTCTCTCTCTCTCTCCCTCTCTCTCTCTAACTTTCTTTCACTATCCTTGTCACTCTCTCTCTCTCTCTCTCTCTCTCTCTCTCTCTCTCTCTCTCTCTCTCTCTCTCTCTCTCTCTCTCTCTTTATTTCGCTCCTTTTAGAAACTGTTAAATCTCAAATTTGTTGAATTATGAGTTTCTCCCTCCCCCTCCTTTCTCCTTTCTCTCTCCTCGATTTCTTTTCTTCCTCCCTCTCTCTCTCTCTCTCACTCTCTCTCTCGCTCTCTATCTCTCTCTCTCTCTCTTTCTCCCTCTAACGAGGCTGAGTTACGACCTTCCGTTGTCGATAGAATATTATACTTTTTGATTTACCTTAGGCTAAAAACAGAGTATAGAGCGGAAAACAAAGAGCAGAGAGCTTCCCTCTAACATTTTATCCTTACGGATCGATTTTTGTTCCATAGATATTTATTGAGATGCGCACTGGTACTTTATCCGTAACATCAAGACCCGAGGCCAATAATATGTTATGATAAGGATTTTATCTACATACCTATTATGGTATTATGTAAAATAGTACATACCTAGTACCCTAGTACGTATATCTATGTACCTACGTTGTCTGAGGTAAAGGTTGAAGGGTTTGGAAGTCCAAATGAGGGATTTGAGAGTCTCCAAGAAGGTTGTTCTGTGAAGGATTCTTAGAAGAAGTGACGGGGAGAGATGAAGGAAGGGTGCTCGTTAGCAGATGAAAAGAATGTGTGGAGAGCTGTTTAGGGGAGGCTTGGGAAGTTGAAGATGTGTTGGGAGCACTCTTAACACTGGAGCGTTGAGAGGGTGTTTCAGGGCTGTTTTCGAACGTCCTTGAAGTGTTTCTGAATGTCATTGAGATGTGTGTCCTTGAACTGGTTCTCGATGACCTTGACTTTATGTTGGACGCCCTTGAGATGGTGTTGGATGTCCTTGAGATGTTGTTGAATGTCCTTGGCATATTGTTGAGCGTTTCTGGTACGCTTCTCAGTGTTCTTGAACTGTTTCTAGATGTCCTTGAGCTATTGGATGCCCCTGGCATATCCTTGGGTGTTCTTGACCTGCTGCTGA
This sequence comes from Diaphorina citri, assembly GCF_000475195.1. Classification (NCBI taxonomy): domain Eukaryota; kingdom Metazoa; phylum Arthropoda; class Insecta; order Hemiptera; family Psyllidae; genus Diaphorina; species Diaphorina citri. The sequence continues at coordinate 2,449 of NW_007384270.1, read as the reverse complement.
GCGTCCTTGGTATGCTGACTGTCTGGTTTTGGGTGGTGCCTGGCTGCGGTGATACCAGAGCGTGGATGGTTCGGTAGAGGAGGTTGGTGGATCCGCTTTGGTCATCCTGTAAGAAAATTGTGAAAGTGGGTTTCAGATAACAGTTTTAGGTATACCTACCTACCTACAGTAAATTTAGTACAAGTATTTTTATATGCATCAAATACCTACATGGTAAACTGGTACAGTAGTTATGTACTGGTGTTCTTCTCTTCTTTTTAGTATACCTAGTAGGTTAAGTACCTATAACACAGACAAGTATTTAAATTAAACAAATACTTTCCAAACTTCGCTAAAATTGTACCTAGGAATGTAACGGAATGTTCATTGTAAACAATATGTAGGTCACTTCACACAAATAGTATACTGTGAATTTTACAAAAGTTCATACACAGTAAATAGAACATATAGTGGAACAAATACACATTCCTGTGTATAGGTACCTACCTGTCATAAAAACATGAAAAATGTAGTACATAATATCTGCATACATTTTATTTACTTGTAAAGACCTGACCTATTTACACTTTTACAAACATATTCAGGTAAGTACTCAAAACAGTAAACACAAATACGTACCTCTCGGTATTATAATGAAGAAAAGTTGCATACTTACACATTATATACTTTTCTCAGAACCTAACCTATTTACATAACCTACATATATTTACGAGGTACGTAGAAAGTCTCTCTCTCTCTCTCTCTCTCTCTCTCTCCCTCTCCCTCTCTATAAAACCTATATAAAATTTCAACATAGATAATAGGTACAAAACATGAATAACTTTTCCAACATGCCGACTGTTCTATTTTGCCCTCTCTTCCCCTAAAATGTAAAAAAAAAAAAAACTTTATCTCGTACCTAATTAAAACAGTTGAAAAACCAAAACATTTTTTTTATGCTAATGCTGGATCATTATGATCAGTGACGGCTTTTGAAGTCAATTAGGTATTTTGACACAAAACTAGCTTGAACGGCTTCACAGTCAACCCCGAAAACAAACGAAAAAGGAGCCGAATGAAACTCAGATTGATTTAGGAAAGAATGCAGTAAAAGACGAAAAAGAAGAAGAACAAGAAAATGGAGGGTTCTATGAGTCTGTGAAAATGTAGAGGTCTTATAGTCTCGAAATCGAGGAAAGGATATAGGTTATAGGAGAAAGCCAGCTGTTCCGAAAACGAACCTTATATCTAATGGATAACTGTTAGTAGGTCATTATTCAAATTATATTTCCAGGTATCAATATCATTACAGGTTTCACATTCAGTGGTTACATTGTTAACCCTTAAGTTCATACCGTATCACATATGATACATGAACTTCTCGGTACCACTGCTGCGATCTGTTGGACTTTTTTTGATTTTTGTTGATTCTGAGAGGTTCTCTATACACTTGGCAACACTTTGTGATAGAGAGTTATCACATTGTTTTGAATTTGAGAAAAATATGGTCATTTTTGTCGTGAAAAATAAATTCAAGTGTAGGACGTTGTAGGGCTCATGCACAGGTTTACCAAGTCCCATCACAGTACATGCCATTAATATTTATGGGCATTAGTGTGAACTTTTGAGTTGTATGGCCGCCATACACGCCATACATACATGCTACGCCACTGCTGATCTATCTGTTTAGAATACAGATATCCCCCGGGCGGGAATCCGACACTGTTCAATCCAGCATCAATAATTAAACCCACATTTTTTCTTAATTAAAAAAAAAATTAAAAAAAAAAAACTTGGGGAAAATATTATAAAGAAAGGGGGAAAATATTAAACATGAAAAAAAGAGAGGACAGAAAGAGAAACAGGAAGAATGAGAGAGAGAGAAAGAGAGAGAGAGAGAAAAAGAGAGAGGGAGAGAGAGAAAGAGAGAGGGAGAGAGAGAAAGAGAGAGGGAGAGAGAGAGGGAGAGACGAGAGCGAAGGGCGAAATTAAAGGAATTTCCTAATGTCCTAGATTAGAGAAGGAAGGAGGATGAGAGAGGGGAGAAGAGAAAAATGCTAAACAAAAAAAGAGAAAAAGTATACAGTAATAAATATTTTAATAAACAAAAGACAGACAGAAGAGAGAGAAAGGAGAGAGAGTGAAATAAAAAAGAGAGAGATAACGAAAGAAATAAGACTGGGGAAAGAGGAGAGAGAGAGAAAGATAGGAAGACAAAGAAAGAAGTGTGAAAAGGAATTTCCTAATGTTGGAATCAGAGGAAGAGAGAGAGATAAAAGAGGAAGGGGGGAGAGAGGGAAAGAGAGAATAACAGAAAGTGAAAAAGTGTAGGAAGCAAAAATAATGAGTGAGAAAAAAGGAGGGGACCATGCAGAAAATTAGACAGACAGACAGACAAAGAGAGAGAGAGAGAGAGAGAGAGAGAGAGAGAGAGAGAGAGAGAGAGAGAGAGAGAGAGAGAGAGAGAGAG
>NW_007384269.1:0-4058 GCF_000475195.1 Diaphorina citri | reverse complement strand
ACCTCAATCTCCTGTTATACCAGTTCGTTCCCTTACCTCAATCTCCTGTTATACCAGTTCGTTCCCTTACCTCAATCTACTGTTATGCCAGTTCGTTCCCTTACCTCAATCTCCTGTTATACCAGTTCGTTCCCTTACCTCAATCTCCTATTATGCCAGCCCATTCCCTTACCTCAATCTCCTGTTTAAGCTGGCACACTTCCAGATCGGAGAAGGCTGATGAGGATTTCAAATCCGAAGCATCTCCCTGTAAGGCTTGATGTTCCTGGAGACGACGTTCCAGTTTGATTTTCTCCGAAGCCGCATTCTCCTGTTCTTGTCTTGCCCGCTCCAGCTCCTTCTGGAGATTAGCTGAGGAGGAGAAAACAGATTCGTTATAGAGTTAGCCGAAGAGAAGCCAAATTTTTAACCTCCTAGATATTGATTGAAAAGATAAGATTCGTTACTGGTTCGCAAAGGAAACGCAAAGAGAGATTCGTTATAGGTTAGTTGAGGATAAAAGAAATTCGTTATAGATGTCATCGAGCGGAAAGTAAGTGCATTGGGGGCAGTAGAAGGAGGTGGAGAAATAGGGAAACATTGTCGAGCTTGGAAGATAAGCCAGTCAGTTGTGGTATCAAGAATGTTCTTGATGTAATATGAAGACATAGTGTCATGTTGCTTTTTAATCCGTTATAGGTTAGCTCAGGAGAGGGGTAGATTCGTTAAAGATTAGCTGAGAAGTAGAGATGAGAGATTTTTTCGTAGCAATGAAACAACTGGTACATCAGACTCATGTCAGTATGTCACCTGTATCATTTTCAGGTTAGCTGATGAGAATAGAGCTTCGTTATACATACGTTTAGAGGATGGTCCCGATATGAAAGAGACGGAAAACAGGATAGAAAAAAGCCAGCCGTTCCCAGAACGAACCTTATCTGTTACGAATAAATTTATCAATACCATGTGATTTTTCACGCGGAATCGAATGGTGTTACTTTTAGCACTCTCTGACTTACAGTTGAGAAGTTGCGGGTTCGATACACCCCATATATCCACCAGGAAATAGGACATATTTTGAATTTCAATTTAGAGCCAAATGCCTAGGATGTGACAATTATTGTATAAAATGATTTATTGAAGTAAATTGGTCATTATTGGCGTACCAATATGTAGTCTCAAAGTGTCGGTAATTTTTCAAATTAGAATAAACAATAATAGTTCGTCAAAAAAGACAAATAATAGGTAATTTATGATTTACAAAAGAGCAAATGAATCAGCGAGGTAATAATAATAATAATAAAAACGCGAGACAAGACTATGTTTATAAATACAGGAACTAATTCTCCACATAAATTGTGTGAAATTTTACTTATTTATTAACCCACACACAAAAGAAAAATTGTAGCGAGAGCAGTGACTCGCAAAATAATAAAAAAAAAGTAAATAAAAAATAAGAATTATGAATAATAATAAATTATGAAAAATATGTGTTGTTGGAACGGAAATCTATTCAAAACGAGTAAACAAGTACCATTCATTCATTACTGATCATTCTCTCATAAGATTGATGTTGACAAAGCTCTCATTTTTTTCAAGGATGTCATTAGGCAACAGAATGGGAATATTAACACACATAATGAAATTGAAATATTTACAAATTAATAGTAAATATGTAAGAAAAAAACACATATTCTAAAAATGTTGCTGAATATTGTCGTGTCACCACATAAATGTGTTTCAGGTACAATTTATTATTGCCTTTGTACATAACATACTAGCACCCCAAAACTCGGGAATCTAAGGATTTCGATTTTTTTTTTCAATAAATCATTTTTTATTTATTTTTAAACATATACAATCATTCTCTAATGCTGATTTTACTCCTGAATACTGACTGTACGTATAATAAATTAGGATAAAAAAAAAACTGACCATCGAAAATTTCAGCTGATTTCATTCCTTCCTACAAAATAAGGACAGTAAAAAGTAAAAAGGATTAGAAAATTCCTTACTTTGGATCACATGACGTGATAAATGCAAGAAATTTGACACTGATGAACAATGATTACAATATTACTACGAAAAATGAAGCAACACCTGACGATCCAAACTAATAAAAAAAAGAGTGAAAAAAATATATATATGTAATAATTAAATTATTAATAACACACTAATGCACCATAAAATAATAAATTAAACAATGCAACACTATAAAACATAAATTTGAATTATTTAAATTAAACGCATAAAACGTGCGAAAGTACATTAATCAATAGGTAAAATTGCACTGAGGACAAAGTTCAAGTGTGGAAAACAACGACGTATTTTGTATGCGAAAATTGCAGGTATTCAATTAGAATCTTCCTAAATGTGAGCACCAAGATGTCTTAAATCATTAGCACTGATTTCATTCCGACTCACGAACTAAATCATGTAGAGTGACCAGACATCTTCAATACTGACATACTCGTACCAAAATACACAGACATTACTGAGATATTCAAAGATTTTCATTGAATCATTACTAACATATTTAATTACATCATTAGGAAAAAAGAGATGTTTACCAAAAAGAATGAGAGCAATTTTTAAGAAATTCTTTGTTTGGCAATAAATCTCGAATGATTGGTCCGATTTTGATGAAATTTGGCAAAAATAACACTAATTAGATTAAAGCCCCCATCGAGCCTTCGGGGGTCTATTTTCTGGGAGAATTCTTCAGTAAAGTCTATTTTCTGGGAGAATTCTTGACAAGTAGTCAAGATCCGAAGAGCCAAGACGATAACCTGAGGTTCCGTTCGAAATGCCAGACATCTTCAATACTGACATACTCGTACTAAAATACACAGACATTACTGAGATATTCAAAGATTTTCATTGAATCATTACTAACACATTTAATTACATCATTAGGAAGAAAGGGATGTTCACCAAAAAGAATAAGAGCAATTTTCAAGAAATTCTTTGTTTGGCAATAAATCTCGAATGGTTGGTCCGATTTTGATGAAATTTGGCAAAAATGTTCAACAGACAAAGGGAATTTTCTCATTATATTTGGGGCCCGATTAGACTGTCTGTATTTCGCCATTATAACTCTCAAACAGTTGGTCCGATTTTGATGAAATTTGGCAAAAATAACACCAATTAGATTAAAGCCCCAACCGAGCCTTCGGGGGGTCTATTTTCGGGGAGAATTCTTCAGTTTACTACAAGTAGTCAAGATCCGAAGAGCCAAGACGATAACCTGAGGTTCCGTTCGAAATAAAAAATGGGCAAAAAGAATACATCAGTGACGTATAACCCACACCAATACATTGGATTAGTATACGAATACATTGGATATAGGTGGGCGATACGCCCTAAATAAGAATATTTTATATGCGATCATGGTTAGTAATGAAGGACCTAAACCTAAGATATTAGAGGATCGCTGTACGAGCGGGTCAGTGAGAGAATTACGAAATGATTTGGTGATCAGTAAAAAATTAATCAACAGAACGAAGTGAGCTCCAAATTTCAAATCGACGATTTGGATTCTGTTTGTCAAAATCTAAGAAGTTCAATCGATACCGATGGCTGAGAAAAGAATATATAAACTCAACAAAAACAACCATTGCTAAACACCTACGGGTTCTTTGCTTAATCGTCTGGCTTTGGGAGTATAAACAGGGGGGAGAACACCAGCCTAACCAACCTAGCTAGATAGCAGTTTTTCAAAGGGTTCTCTCTGCTTTTAAAGAACAAGCACAAATCCTCACGATGATTGACTGGGGTTCAGGACGGAAAAGCCAAACATGGCTAGAAAGCATCACCTCGGTGTGTGGCAGATACAAAAAGATATCTTTTCTTTATTTTAATGGTGATATTCGGCGAAAGCTAAAGCCGCTACAACAACAACAACCATCTCTAAACACTTATGGCCGGGGCCCCATCAGAGATAATCAATGATTAAATTTAATAGTTAATCTACCAATTAGAACTCAACATTGATTATCTCGAAAAGTGGCCCAGGTCCTTAGTCACTTACGGATTCTCAAGAACGAAGACAGATAGTGGTGGGTGAGAAAAACGGCCAT
>NW_007384268.1:0-4061 GCF_000475195.1 Diaphorina citri | reverse complement strand
AATCTCAGGAGCTAATATTTCTTTATCCAAAACAGAGGGTGTATTTAAATTTTAATGTAACTACCTGATTGTTTTTTTGAGAAATAAAAGGACTTGTGACTCCTGGCTAGGTTTACTGGTGAGTTTGGAGCTAGTCGTGAAATTGGTTGGCGCCAGTCAGAAAGTGCAAGTGTGAGGGAAATTTCAATGTAAGGATCGCACAATCTACCTCACTGACAAATCAGTTCATTCTCATATGTATGTATTACCTATATTAGGGTTGGGGTGTAGGACACTCTACATTTTGAATTTCATGGGAAGTTTCTATCAAAAGGCTTAACTATTGAGTCATTATCAAAAGACTTTTGCTAATCCACCACATCCCCTCTTTTACATAGATACAATCAGGCGCCAGTCAGAAAGTGCAAGTGTGAGGGAAATTTCAATGTAAGGATCGCACAATTTACCTCACTGACAAATCAGTTCATTCTCATATGTATTACCTATTAGGCTTGGGGTATAGGACACTCTCTACCTTTTGAATTTCATGGGAAGTCTCTATCAAAAGGCTTTTAACTATTGAGTCATTAATAAATTATGCTCTCTTCAAAAGCGGTGCGCACAGTTGTAAAGTTCACTAAATAGATTCTCGCTTTCTAGGCCTTCGGAGGGAAATGTACCTATAGTATATTTTAAAGGTTCAGGAAATGTATAGTATATTTTAAAGTTTCACAATTTTGTACTTTTACCTATGCACATGGCCATTAGAAACCTAATGGATGAAATTGATTTCTTGTATCTATTTCTTCTTCTCTTCATTGACTCCTAGTCACAAAGGTGGATATAGTTTTGGTAGAGCCCTGATGTCCGAGGTGTAGGTACCTACCCATCTACCAATAGGTGCTACAAATTTGGAGTAGACAATTAGTACCTAGTATTACGAAAGACACGCTACCGTTGCAGTTGGTTGTAGGTTTATTTTGAGTAGATTTCCACGGTGTGGAAGAAGCTTAAGAATAAGAAGACTTTAATAACTTACCTACCAGATTAATGTTTCTAGATAACTCCTTAACAATCAAAATTAAAGAGATTATAAAGGATAAACTTGAAGGAATAGTGTACCAACCGTATTTAAATTTGAGCCTCAAAAACATAAACTGATGCTAGGTTTCCTTTTATGCTCGAAATATTAATAAATTAAAAGTACTTTCTTACAATATTACAAACATATGCAAGCGATAAGTTGTATAATATGTTCCCAGAATTGATCCGAAAATATCAGATGATCCCTCGGTCAATTGTGACATTAGTTCAACAGCACATTAAAATTAAATATAACTACCTACCTATATACTAAGTAGATACTGGTGAATTTGAATTTCTTCGAAGCAATCGATAACAAAACAATGATTGCCAATATTTTGGCTTTGCTAAATGAATCAGGGTAAGAAAAAGGTAATGAAGTCTCCCCTTTTGTGTATGTTTCGGAACTAACTTGGTACCTACCTTCAATAATACCAAACATTGGAAGTATTTTTCTCTAAAAATGCTGAAATCTTTTCTTTTGCTGAATTATTCCAAAACGCCCATGTACCTGCAAAGTTGTGTATGTTTCGGAACTAACTTGGTACCTACCTTCAATAATACCAAACATTGGAAGTATTTTTCTCTAAAAATGCTGAAATCTTTTCCTTTGCTGAATTATTCCAAAACGCCCATGTACCTGCAAAGACTGTGAAGTTCCAATCTTTCCTACATAGGTAGGTAAGGTCCTTACCTAGGTACAAATGCATCCAATAAAATATAGCTCCTCAGAATATTAGTAGGTACTCATCATTGTTGGGAAATGAATGACGTTTTTATATATTCTGACTGGGGCTGACCCCTACCTTTACCTTTCAGATATGGACCTCCCTCCAAGCAGGGAGACCTCACATAGAAGCGTGATATTCTCATGGTTGACCACACGCTGCTCAAATCTCCTATTGGGAACCTCAGGGCCCGAAGAAAGTCGAGGAGCCCCGCAAGTAAATGTGGATGAAGACTATTTAATGCAGGAAAAATAGTATTACCATTTGAAAGCTATGATGAAGCTTCGGAAGATTATCAAATACCTAAGTTATGGCAGCTGTGAAAGTGTGAATCAATGGGGGGTTTCGAGTAGAAAAGCAAGCCTTATGTTTTTGGTACAAAGTCGCTTTCCATTATGGTTCAGTCAGCCTGGTCTCAAACTACGTAATGAGGCTGATGAACTGCTTCGACTGGGATTTGAACCTATATTCTATATGCCATATTTGAACCTATAACCCATATTCTTCGGCTGGGATTTGAGCTCTCTGTGACATTTAGTGGATGTGTCATTTGCCCCTCGAATTTTGTTACAAAATCGACATACTTACATTATTAATTTGAAAGCACGGAACATTTGAAAATAGAAAGGATATTGGTGGTTAGGGATGGATAAATAGATATGTTAATTTATGTTCATAAGCATAAAGTATATTTCACTTACACGGTTCCCAGAGCTTGAGCCCAAAACCCAAAATGCAAGTCCCCTCTTCCCCTCTTCTCCTAGAAGCCCCTGCCAGTACGGGCATCGAGTGGCGATTTAGAAAGGAAAATGTTTAAAACAAGTGATTCATAATTGACCGTAGCTGTTGAAACCTATGAGTTCATCACCGATCACCTGAATTGCTGATGTACTTGCTCATAGCATTATTGAATTCTTTTCGCAGATGAATCAATGTGAAAGCTGTGAAAATCTCCTTGAGTTGAAATTGGGAGAAAACTTTTTGCAGTTTTTATTTGCAAATGTGCCTGTAAGTGCGCACTTGCGATCAGTTTCTTTGCTTATTCTTTCAACAAAGACTTTTGGTAAAATTAAAATGGTGAACTTAAATGACAACCTGTAGGTACCCTAACGATTTCGTGACTTGGACTAGATCAGTAAAGGACACGGATGAGTACGAAGGTAATTTTATTCACATTTAAACTTTCAATTTTCAATGACACTATTGAAGATCTAGGACGTAATGGATAATCCATATTGTATTTGAAATGTGACCTAATCAGAAATAGGGCAATTGCAAATGCAGTTGTACAGTATATTTCACAATGCCACGCCGTGTCATTACTATCACTAGCGATTCTATTGAACATCTTCGCTATCAAGAACACCTCATCCTAACCTGATGATCTTGGCATCGAGTGGCGATTTAGAAAGGAAAATGTTTAAAACAAGTGATTCAAATTGACCGTAGCTGTTGAAACCTATGAGTTCATCACCCATCACCTGAATTGCTGATGTACTTGCTCATGCTCATAGCATTATTGAATTCGTTTCGCAGATGAATCAATGTGAAAGCTGTGAAAATCTCCTTGAGTTGAAATTGGGAGAAAACTGGCATCGAGTGGCGATTTAGAAAGGAAAATGTTTAAAACAAGTGATTCATAATTGACCGTAGCTGTTGAAACCTATGAGTTCATCACCTGAATTGCTGATGTACTTGCTCATAGCATTATTGAATTCGTTTCGCAGATGAATCAGTGTGAAAGCTGTGAAAATCTCCTTGAGTTGAAATTGGGAGAAAACTTTTTGCAGTTTTTATTTGCAAATGTGCCTGTAAGTGCGCACTTGCGATCAGTTCTTTGCTTATTCTTTCAACAAAGACTTTTGGTAAATTTAAAATGGTGAACTTAAATGACAACCTGTAGGTACCCTAACGATTTCAAAGGTATGGGGGAAGTACCTAAAGTGTCACATTAGGAGGGCCAACCTCTTCTATTGTTGTACACAACTTTTTGTGTGTTTTCTGACAATAGTTTGGAGTTTTTGTAGATAAACACACAGCACGAAGGCCCACTCTCTGCCTACTGTCAATTAGAATATGGCCAACAATTGAAACTCCTGTGGCAGATTCGGTCACTGTTGGAGACGTGGGAATGTCAACTGAAATGGAAGCTATCTTGTGCATCCGGAGAAATCTTTTGGTGTTCATTTAATTGACAACTTGTGTCTCGTGTCCAACCTTATTTGTTCTGATTTGGCGTGTCTTTCTTGAAAATACGAAGAAGAAAAAAAA
>NW_007384267.1:0-4061 GCF_000475195.1 Diaphorina citri | reverse complement strand
ATTTATGAAAAACTAAATCGCCAAAATCGGCCATTGAGCACCAAGAGAAAAACGAATAAACTGCTCACTCCGCGGAGTAGGTATAGGTACCTAGGTATGTACTTGATTTTTCAATGCTTAGGTACCACCTAGGTAGGTACATAATTGCACCGGTAGGTATACAGTATGTCTCAGAAGTCCTAGCGAGGGCCTTATAACTTTTGAACGGCTGGGAATTTTTAAGTTCTGTTTTTTTTTCTGAAGATAGGAAAAGGTCGTACAAAGCCACACTCCATACCAAACTTTTCACTAACTGTTACTGTATACCTAGTTACCTACCTAAGATGTAAAAAAAAAACTACTGTGTTAAGTATGTCACATGCTTGGCTAAGGGACGTAGTCTAGAGCTAGACAATTGGCAGCTTTTCACAGGAGTAGGTATTTTTGTTTCTCCAAGTTTTTTATGTACCCTTATTGTGATAGAGGCTTTTGAGATGTGGTGTTGGAGGAAGATAAAGAAGGTTAAGTGGACAGACAAAGTAAGAAACGAGAGAGTGCTAGAAATGGTAAACGAGAAGAGACAGATCTGGAATATATTAGAACAAAGAAGACACAAATGGATCGGGCATATACAGGGTGTCCCAGAATTTATGCTTTAATTGATTTTCTCGGAGCCTGTTCGAAATTTCGAAAAACAAAAAAACCCGTAACTTTTTGATTTTTGAAGCGGACATTTTGGCAATATTGCGATTCGCGAAAAATTTCGCGAAGTCCGCGAATCGGGTACCAACTTTGGATTTTTAAATTAGAACCCCTATTTTTTATTGCATATTCGTTTTCTACGTTAAATTTGAAGTATAATCGACTACTCACTCGAATTTTTGCGATTCGCGGTTTTCGCGGAATGCGCGAAAAACGCGAATCACAAAAGTGCTTATAAAGTACAAGTGTGACCTATCAAATCTGAGTGTTTTTTGCTCCCAAATCTTATGGTCTCATTATTTTTTCGATTTGGTCCAATATTTCGCTGTTTGCGATTTGCGCGGTGTTCGCGAAATCCGCGAATCCTACATGTTTTCCAAAGGTACGTGTGTGACATATCAAATCATGCTATTTTTTACTTCTAAATCTTGTGGTGATATTATTTTTTCAATTCACTTCATTTTTGACTGTTCGCGGTGTTCGCGAAATCCGCGAATCCTATAATTCATTTAAAGGTACGTGTGTGACATACCAAATCATGCTGTTTTTTACTTCTAAAACTTGTGGTGATAATATTTTTTCAATTCACTTCATTTTTGACTGTTCGCGGTGTTCGCGAAATCCGCGAATCCTATAATTCATTTAAAGGTACGTGTGTGACATACCAAATCATGCTGTTTTTTACTTCTAAAACTTGTGGTGATAATATTTTTTCAATTCACTTCATTTTTGACTGTTCGCGGTGTTCGCGAAATCCGCGAATCCTATAATTCATTTAAAGGTACGTGTGTGACATACCAAATCATGCTGTTTTTTACTTCTAAACCTTATGGTGATAATATTTTTTTCAATTCACTTCATTTTTGACTGTTCGCGGTGTTCGCGAAATCCGCGAATCCTATAATTCATTTAAAGGTACGTGTGTGACATACCAAATCATGCTGTTTTTTACTTCTAAACCTTATGGTGATAATATTTTTTTCAATTCACTTCATTTTTGACTGTTCGCGGTGTTCGCGAAATCCGCGAATCCTATAATTCATTTAAAGGTACGTGTGTGACATACCAAATCATGCTGTTTTTTACTTCTAAACCTTATGGTGATAATATTTTTTTCACGAACAGAGGGGAAAAAATATAGGCAGGGATTTTTTTCCCCTCGATGCACAATTTTGAACAAAAATATTTTACCGAAAAATTACGAAATAGTACTAAATTTTAAGCCGAAAGTACTCGAGTACTAATTTTTTTCCAATAGTACTGAATCTAGTACTATAGTACTAGACTTGGAGTCCCTTCTAACAAAGTTCGATTGTTAATGAACCTGCATTAGATTTAGATTACCTATGTGAATGGATTTAAATAGCTCCCTCTAATCTATAATCACTTGACTAATGGATTAAGTACCTACATAAAAGAAGGTTATAGGTAGATATTTGTAATAGTTATCAACTTATCACAGTATAGCATAGTAGGTATATAGGCCAATGTTAGGTCAGTGAACTGGAGAATACAGAACACAAAAAGTACAAAGTGGCTGAGGTGTAAGGCAACTTAAACCTTGAGGGAAAATGCTGTTCGAACTGCAGAAGACCTCGAAAAAAAAAGACATTTTCATGTAAAATTATTATTTTGCTATTGGGAGATATCCGTCATTTTGAGTTTTCCCACAGTAAACTGATAAAATGGTCTCGTTCTACAAAAAATGTCCATTTTTCGGAGAGATCCGTTCTTTTTCACTTACATAAGGCCTACTTTTCATTCCTACGCCCCGTCGACGTCAGAAATGGGGGGTAAAGATTGTGGAAACTCAACAAACATGACATCTAGCGGAAAGATTGAAAAATAATGTTGGACTTGATGCTAATCGAGAGTCGCTTCCGGAATTTAGGACGCGGCTTTCACTCGAACAGATGCGCCAGGAGGGGAAGTGAAGAGATACGCCAGGAGGGGAAGTGAAGAGATACGTCAGGAGAGGAAGTGAAGAGATACGCCAGGAGGGGAAGTGAAGAGATACGCCAGGAGGGGAAGTAAAGAGATACGCCAGGAGGGGAAGCAAAGAGATACGCCAGGAGGGGAAGTGAAGAGATACGCCAGGAGGGCAAGTGAAGAGATACGCCAGGAGGGGAAGTAAAGAGATACGCCAGGAGGGAAGTGAAGAGATACGCCAGGAGGGGAAGTGAAGAGATACGCCAGGAGGGGAAGTGAAGAGATACGCCAGGAGGGGAAGTGAAGAGATACGTCAGGAGAGGAAGTGAAGAGATACGCCAGGAGGGGAAGTGAAGAGATACGCCAGGAGGGGAAGTGAAGAGATACGCCAGGAGGGGAAGTGAAGAGATACGCCAGGAGGGGAAGTGAAGAGATACGTCAGGAGAGGAAGTGAAGAGATACGCCAGGAGGGGAAGTGAAGAGATACGCCAGGAGGGGAAGTGAAGAGATACGCCAGGAGTTTAATTAATATTAGATGAGATTCGAGATGGATTACCTAATATTGTAGACTTTATGACTCATCATCAGAATCATATGTGCAGGCACCTACATAGGTATTTTTACTATAGATAGGTATTTATGTAATATATGCTGTAAATAAATCAGTCCGCGGAATAGATTTATGAAAAACTAAATCGCCAAAATCGGCCATTGAGCACCAAGAGAAAAACGAATAAACTGCTCACTCCGCGGAGTGGAAACATGCTTCTAAAGTAGGTAGGTACCTAGGTATGTACTTGATTTTTCAATGCTTAGGTACCACCTAGGTAGGTACATAATTAACCATATACCTAGGTACTTAGGTAGTTATAGGTACTGTAGGTAGGTAGTTATAGGTACTATAGGTAGGTAGTTATAGGTATTGTAGGTAGGTAGTTATAGGTACTATATGTAGATAGTTATAGGTACTGTAGGTAGGTAGTTATAGGTACTGTAGGTAGGTTGTTATAGGTACTGCAGGTAGGTAGTTATAGGTACTGTAGGTAGGTAGTTATAGGTACTGTAGGTAGGTAGTTATAGGTACTGCAGGTAGGTAGTTATAGGTACTGTAGGTAGGTATTTATAGGTACTGTAGGTAGGTAGTTATAGGTACTGTAGGTAGGTAGAGGTTGCAATGGCTAACGCATGTACCTACCTACCGCGCTCACAGAATAGAGCACAAGTAGGAAATTAGGTAGGTAGGTCGTTATAGGTGTTATAGGTAGGTAGTTATAGGTACTAAAGGTAGGTAGTTATAGGTACTAAAGGTAGGTCTTTATAGGTACTATAGGTAGGTAGTTATAGGTACTAAAGGTAGGTCGTTATAGGTACTATAGGTAGGTAGTTATAGGTACTGTAGGTAGGTAGTTATAGGTACTATAGGTAGGTAGTTATAGGTATTGTAGGTAGGT
>NW_007384266.1:2518-4061 GCF_000475195.1 Diaphorina citri | reverse complement strand
AAAAAAAAAAAAAAAAAAAAAATACCTACTAAAATTCAGGTAAAAAATCTCTACAGTCATGTGTTACCATTACCACTGAGAATACTTGGAGACTGTTTGAGGATGCTCAGAACATAAGACATCAAACATGAAGCTGTGACTTTATGGTTGACCACAAAGTCAATTGACATTGCCTGGAACCCATATAAGTAAAGTGGCATTTTGGTGGAAAAAAAGAAGAAGAAGAAGAAGAAGAAGAAGAAGAAGAAGTAGACCCTGCTCTAAAACCATCCAAATTAGTCAGCATTATCTCTTGTTTTCAGATCTAGTCATAATCAATGTAAGTCCCCTGGACACTTATCATTGTATGTTTGTACCCACTGTCAGTCAATGCTTGAATCAAGTTGTCACCCTTCAGTCATTACGCAAAGCTGTTGAAATCATGTACTTAACACAATCTCCGTAAGTTCAATTTTTCTCACGCCTTGTTTTAATGCATCAAAAATTATCTTGGATATTAGATGTCACAAGTCACAAGGAGGGGTATCAAAGATATTTTACATCACACAACCTTGTAACATTGTCTATCTCAAATTTTTTGTGGTAAAGCAGAGCTTTTTTTACAACTTTTATGGATATCACAACATTACTAAGTGCCTCCTTTGCAATCAATTTCCATATTTCAATAATCTTTTTACACTGGTAATGCCACCACAGGTCGCTACTCGATTAAAGTAGCTACTCAATTGTCCTCACAAAGCTGAATGCATCCCGAACTCCAAGCACAGAGCCGAAAAAACTTCGGCCCCGCCGGGAATCGAACTGGGGCCTCCTGCGTGCAAGACTAGTGTGATACCCACACCCACTCGGCCACGGTGGTTGCTTGTAACATTGTTTATTAACTATACAAAATTTAACGGTATATTTCACGTGAATTTTTTCAGGATCTAGAGGTTCTACAGATGAGAGTAAAAGTAAAAATCTGTATGTCCTGATATTTTGAGCTCTTTTTTTTAAAAAAAATTTAAGTTAAATTATTTACCAAGCACATGTGATCTACTTACTGTCATGAAAATGATTTTTTCATTATTTCAGGAGTTTCAGGATAGGTTTCAACTCGCTCTGTGCATTTGCCTCTCTAAATCATCTCCATTATCACTGCTACTATCTGACAAGCAAAATGCTACTGGAAACCATACCGGTCAAACAGTTACAAGGTCCATGCTATGTGTTGCTTGATTATCCTGCCCGGGGGTTTGTGTTCCAAATCACCTCCGTTCAGAATTATGTTCAGCAAATCAAGTAAGTGGACAAGATTTTACTGTCACTTTGAATTTGTTACAAATGTGGAATGTTGTTAAGAAACAGTTGCTAAAAGAATCATGTCTCCATTATTTATCAAGATACATCTTCTTCTTCTTTCTCCTCAATCCTAAGATTGGTTGGCAGCTCTCCATTCCGATCGATCTGATGTCTTCGCTTTCATTACTTGATAACTGGTATCAAGATACATATACACGATTAAAAAAAAAAAAAAAAAAAAAAAAAAAAAACCTCCCAACAC
>NW_007384266.1:0-2222 GCF_000475195.1 Diaphorina citri | reverse complement strand
CGGCGGTAATATGTGTCAACCATTTTCAATTTGCATGTAATACTACACAAGTAATTTCGAAAATTACCTACTCAACATGTTATATATACTGGATAACCCAACATAAAAATAATTCTGTCCCTAGGAACCCTTTCGCCTTGTTTTTTACATCTTTTAGAGCAGTTTTTTTCCTCTATAAAAAGCCGATTCGGGAATGGAATAATTCGGTGAGGAAATTTCCACACGGATCAAGATTCGAACAGCATATTTCGACAGACACTTTCGGCTTGAACTCGTTTTGTTTCAGAGGGTCTACCCAGTACAGTTCTTTCATGTTAAACAGGTAATATTACACATGTATAATGGTTTCAAGTGAAAATACATAATGTCATTCAAAGATAGAGCACACACAATGTGTGAGTTGCAAGCATGTGCGTTGCTATAGCCTCTCAATAAGGCACTAGAACAGGGGTTCTTAACCTTTTAGAATTGGCGGACCACTATTGATAAACCAAAAATCTCGCGGACCACTTGAGATTATGCAATCAATTGTACATTGTACACGCTATGTGACAATGGGTATGTATTAGAGGACCTATATCTACCTCTCGCGGACCACCTGAAACCTTCTCGCGGACCACTAGTGGTCCACGGACCATAGGTTAAGAATGGCTGTTTTAAACGAACAAGTAGGTAACTCGAGGTTTTTTTCATTTTGTCTGCCTGTTCTGTTTGTTTTGCCGAAACTCTCGAACGGTTTGTCCAATTTTGATGAAATTTGTTAGAAGTGTTCAACTTTTAGAGAAGATTTTCTTATTAAATTATGGATCGCACCCTCGAAGGCCTCTTACAAATTGTTTTCCCTAATTCCTGAATGACATTGAATATGTGATGTTAGCTTGAACTCAACAAAGAATTTTGGTCGTCATCCAATTTTGATGAAATTTGTTAGAAGTGTTCAACTTTTAGAGAAGATTTTCTTATTAAATTATGGATCGCACCCTCGAAGGCCTCTTCAAAATTGTTTTCTTTAATTCCTGAATGACATTGAATATGTGATGTTAGCTTGAACTCAACAAAAAATTTTGGTCGTCAAAAAAAAAAAGATGCTTTACTTACACTTGATCTATTTTATTTTTTCAGGACTAAAACGGGTTCTCTATGATATCAAGCCAGCCATTTGTGAACTGTTTGGACATATCACTGTCAAAGGTAACTAAATACTCACATTACACATTTC
Source organism: Diaphorina citri (assembly GCF_000475195.1). Lineage (NCBI taxonomy): Eukaryota > Metazoa > Arthropoda > Insecta > Hemiptera > Psyllidae > Diaphorina > Diaphorina citri. Next base: position 1,003 of record NW_007384266.1, on the reverse strand, counting down.
TGTGCCATCTTGAGATTGCACGTTGAATAGCACCAGTTCCTGATGGAGTTAAGCAACGCTACACGTAGTTGGTATTCGAATGGGAGTCCATCCGTGCAATAGCGTGTTACTGACTTTTACCGGCCCCACTCAGGCTGGGTGAGGTTAATGCAAGGTGGCAGTTAGCTTGTTACCGACCACTAATTTTTGACGCTAAGGAAACGGGTTCTCTATGATATCAAGCCAGCCATTTGTGAACTGTTTGGACATATCACTGTCAAAGGTAACTAAATACTCACATTACAGATCACTGAAGTTAAGCACCGCTACACGTAGTTGGTATTCGAATGGAAATCCATCCGTGCAATAGCGTGTTACTGACTTTTCCCGGCCCCACTCAGGCTGAATGAAGTTAATGCAAGGCGGCAGTTAGCTTGTCACCGACCACTAATTTTTAACGCTAAGGCCCTTCGCACATTGAAAGTATAGAAATGATGTCTGATGAAACAGTTCCTCTAAATAGTCTAAATGTCTGATGAAACAGTTCCTCTATCGTCGCGCGTCTACGCTTTCAATGAGGAACAAGATAAAATCCGCCCCGGGCGGGAATCGAATCCGCGGCCTAGCGCTTACAAGGCAGACGCACTACCAACTAAGCTAACTAGGCTGGCACGTCTACGCTTTCAATGAGGAATAAGCCTAATACTTTCTTGTCACTTGGATTTCAGAGCATTCGGAATTCGAGTCAATAACGGAAGACATAGTAGCGGACATGTTGCGAAATCTGACTGCGGAAACATTTGAGAAGGTGTATGAATCTGTGATGAACTTATATCGAGATCACGAGGATAAGAAAATGTGAACAGGAATGCGAACATTAAACAAGGCAAATATGAGCAACCATCGAGCGGTCAACACAACTGATTCTCAATCTGGAGGTTCCGGGTTCGAGTCCCAACCACACCGAATTTTTCCGGTTTCAGGGTAATTCTGAGGAGAATATTAAAGATTGCATGCTTAATAG
>NW_007384265.1:0-4062 GCF_000475195.1 Diaphorina citri | reverse complement strand
TGCACTCTGAAATTTCGTCTCGCCATCAGTTGAAGCGAAAATTCGACATGCCAAGGGTCTTGGGGTTCATATCTCGTGATCGGAACAGTAAAATGGCCACCGGTAGAGAGGCAATTTGTCATTTTATACTGCCCGTGCTTGACAGGTAGGGAAGTTATGTCTCAATTATCACACTGACCTAACCTAATCGGAACTACTTACACTACGTTTAATTTTATGATTGTGATTAGATGCGCTTTTACGGAGCATGATGGTAAAAGTTATGCTTAGGTGGCATTAGGTATGTTATTTGTGTATTTTTAACATCCTCCGGGTCCTCCCTGAATCATATGCTCAGCATATAGGTTAGGTCCATAAACATGTACCCATCTTTACCTACCAAATTCGAAACTCAAGTAGGTACGTTTTACCTGGCGACTGTCAGGTTTACCTACTTAGGTTTTGGCTAGACGCTAGATAGATACTTTCGAAAATACTTAAACACTTTATCTTGAAAAATTAAATTATTATCGCGGCTAAGCAAGGTCACTTTGGTCCGATCTTAGAGCCCAAAAAATCCAGCTGCAAGGTAAAGCCCGCAGCTAACACTGATGCTATTAATCTTAATTACCTACCTAATAGCTGATAGGTTAATTATTAAAAGTTACGTAATCCGTATACGTTAGACACTTTATACTTGCAAATTTTTCAACATTCTAGGTATGAAATCACTTACTTAGGTAGGTGCCTACCTATCTCCCATTACCCTAGGGCTGATTCTCAAAATTTCTTAACCGAGGTCAAATACTGATCCACTTCGAAAATTGGCAACTAGATATGTACCTATATCTACTTTAGATACTTACCTATGAATACTTTAATCAAATTAAAAATAGAAGGTAATTCAGATCTCACATTAATTTGAACTTAGAGGAAAATGGTAGACAGTATTAGGTATAGTCAGCTCTTGTACTTTTTAGAAAAAATATTAAAAATGTTGCCAAAAATGTCAGGGAAAAAAGTTGCCATAAAAATGTTGCGAAATGGATAGGGTCATAAATATGGTTGGATAGTACCTATTGGTAATTTTACTCGGACTTTACACGTAAACTTTCGAAAAACCCAAGCTTTAGAGTTTTAGAGGGACTTCCACTCGTTTCTTTAACATAACCATTGATATACATAGCTCACCTAGAGCTGTTAATTATTATACCTTTGTTATCCGTGTATACCTGCTTTCCTACCTACCTAACTATGCATGAAACACCTAGCCAAATTAATTAACGCCATTGTTTTAACAAGGGTCACAAGCATACACGGGAACATAATCAGAATTAATGTTCAATTAGGGGACATTATTTTACACGGACACCCAGAATTTACTAGTAACAGTAGTAACTAATTGTAGGAAAGGGAGTCTCATGAGCTTTTGGTCTCAGGCTGAACACGAGGGCACAAGTTTGACTTCAAAATGATAGCTGATGAAATTTCTAAAGATCCTTTGATTTCGGATCTTTGTCTTTGATTTCGGATGATCTGAACCATTGGTAAACCTGTCTTGGTGCCGTAGTGATCAAGTTTGATCCCAGCGAAGGCATGAAGTTCTATTCTCATTTACAAGAGTTGCCATTTCCTCTTAGATTAATGGTTTAGCTTTTACGTATTTATTTATGTAGGCAGTACTTATCTCTTATCTATCCACCTACACAATCAATAGGTACTTGCGTTCTATCATTCAATTCCATTTTCCCATTAAGGAATCTAGGATTTAGATATACCTGTACGGTATTTTGCGTCACCGTTTATCTTGGCAAGGGAAAAGACAACAGAAAAAGCTGCAAAAAGCATCGCAAATTGAAAAGCTATAGTCCCTGCGGCAATTTGTCTAATCGAGCCATCATGAGAGGAATTTGGGATCCCCTTTTGTTCTAAGATGGAAAATGGATACTCAATTATTTAGGGAGAGAGCTTCATCTATCTTCTTCATCGAGGGGGAACAAAAGAACTCATTCCCTGCCCGTTCGTTCTATCCTACTCCCTAGGCCCTTACCCCTAAGTATCTACTCTTTCCTTTACTCCCCCCCCTTGTATACCCTTCCGTTTAGTTACTATCCTTTCCCTTCCCCCCTAGAGCCTACTCTCTCTAGACTTTGATACGCTATACCTGACCTCCCTTAGCCCTAAGTACCTACCCTTTCCTTTACCCCCCCCCCCATGTATGCCTTTCCCTTAAATGTCTATCATTTCCCTCGCCCCTAAATCCCTCCCCTTTCCTTTCCCCCCCCCCCCCATGTATGCCTTTCCCTTAAATGTCTATCATTTCCCTCGCCCCTAAAGCCTACTTTCGATATTCCCCTTCCTCTGTGGGTCTCCCCTCTACGCCTCAGTGTCCCCAAACTCCCAACCTGCCAGCTCCCCCTCTCTTCTTCTTCTCCTCCTCCTCCTCCTCCCTTCTTCCCCTGATTGTCCCCTTTATCGCCCTTCACATTTTTCCCTCCTGAGGGCCCCCTTTTTCTGCCTACCTTGTCCCCTTTATCCCCCTTCCCATTTTTCCCCCCTGAGGGCCCCCTTTTTCTGCCTACCTTGCTTTCTCCCCCCCCCCCCCCCATATCCACCGTGCCTACCTCCCTACCTCTGGGAAAAACAAAACGGTCCCCTAACTGGGGAGTCCCTTCGTTACCAAACTGGAATGTTTTTTTCTCGGTCTTGGAATCTAAATATGCGTAGCTAAGGTGCCCTCTAACAAGTAAATTTTATATACAAAAGTTCTGGAGTATTTTGGATAAAGTCGAAACACGAAAATTTAGAAAATTGACAAAGAAGGATAGTTCTCCTTCATCAAACCAGCAGGCAGGGTTAGTCCGACCTATTAAGACTTGGAGTAGCAATTTGGGGTGACAAGTGTCTGTCCACCGGTAGCCAAAGGGTACATCCGGATCTCGTAAATTATAAAACCGTAGCAGTTTAGAACAATTTACATGGCAAAGTCTCACAAGACGGTCGATAACTTTTATCAATCATAATACGTAGTGAGGTCAGGCACGGAACTACCCGGGGGCAGGCTTGGCACGTGCCATGTCAGACACCTGATTGTTATTATTTCAATGCTTCATAAAGAGGATAGGCAGAAAGTTTCTTCAGAAAACTTTAGGAACCGTTCCTTGTTCTTTTACTTTCTCTAAAACAATACTGGAAAATAATCTCCTTTCATGAAATACATTTTTATTACATCTCTTCTCTATGTCTTTTTAAATGTGTCTTTTAAAATGTGATCCTTGCTATGCACAACTTCTTGTAAAAGGCATTCGAAAATGTTGTGAAACTCGAACACACCTGAGCTAGTCTGAGAGGTATTTGTTCTCCTTGTATTTAACATCTCACTCTGCTTGGACTACCCTGTATCATCTTTTATTTATTAAAGTTTATTATTTATTTATTATCTTTATCCTCTTCTTCTCTTATTTCATTTTTCCTTCGCCATTTTGTTGTCTGCCTGTCCCGTCTGATGACATTGTTTATCTTTTCTTCGTATCACGTGTAAAATATGACTCCATTCCTCGTTTTACTGTGTTTATTAAAGCCTCTCTTCCCCTCCGTTGACTTTTCTGTCCTCCACCAAGAATCAATATTGGTCAAAACTCCGTTTATATAGGTCAGTTGAGACCATATAAATAAAGAAAGCCTTCCTGTCTCTCTGTGTTCCACATTACTATCAAACTTTAACTAGAGTACTAGATGCAGTTTTACATACCTATGTGCACCTGATCAGTGATTGTGATGATGACCTATTTTCAACCTATACATCGCGTCGTATAAAGTAGGTAAACTAAAAACATGGGTCACTGCTGGAAAGAGGTTCTGGTGCGGAGCAACTCTGCCGAGTTATCAGTTAATCGTTGTGGAAGATGGAAGTTCCTATTTCATAGCATGGTTTACCAGGTTAGATATTAGATATTAGTGCTTTATTTAGACTGTCGAATTAGGACATGTAGTCCCATTAGGACAGTTAGGCGAGGGTTCTCAATGTTTTACTTTTGTCGACGCTTGTTCTTGGGCATCCCTTTTTCCTTCACACCCAGATGA
>NW_007384264.1:0-4063 GCF_000475195.1 Diaphorina citri | reverse complement strand
CCGCCCCGGGCGGGAATCGAACCCGCGGCCTAGCGCTTACAAGGCGGACGCACTACCAACTAAGCTAACTAGGCTGGCAAAAAAACTGAATTGAAATTGATCTGATGTTTCACCCCGTAGATTCTATATCTATAGGTACCTAGAATTATGTGTCTGTGATGTATGTGTGTGAATAGAGTCAGCAGTCTCAGCACTCAAGCAGCACAGACACAAACAAACACCTCATCAGTGAGTCAGCACATACTGAAATGAAAGGAGGGGGAGAGGGGAAATGAGAACATATCTACTGGGATGGAGGGAGGGATGTGGGGAATCAGCAAGTAGTCGGATGGAGGAAGAGAGAGAGGATGAGGAATCAGCACATCATGAAATGAGGGGAAGAGAGGAGAGGATGGGAAGTCAACACATAATAGGATAGGAAAGGGAGGGAGATACCAGAAGAGAGAGGGGAGGGACTGAAAATCAGCACATAATGAAATGAGGGTAAGCGAAGAGAGGGGGAAAAGGAGGGAGGTGTCAGCAGAAAGGGGAGAGAGGGGAGGAAGGAAAATCAGCAAAAAAATAGGAGTGGGAGGGCGAGGGAAGGCAGATATCAGCAGCTCGTTCTCCTTTATGAGCTGTAATTTGGCGACGTCAGCAAGAAATGAGAGAAAACGAGAAGAGGGGAAGAGAAGAAGGAAACACCAGAAGGAGAGAAAGAGAGAGGAGAAGGGGAAGAAGGAGGAGACATAAGACGCGGAGATGGAGAATAAGATGAGGAAGAGAAATGAAAGAAAGAGAAGGAGAAAGAGAGAACAGAAGAACAGCAAGGAAGAGGAAAAGGAAGACTTTGAGGAGAAGGATATGAGGAAGGGGGAGAGAGGAGGGGGGCGTAGAGGAGAAGAAAAGAAGATGAAGTAGGAAGGAAAAGACCAACTAGAAAAGAAAGAGAAACAGAGAAGAAGGACTTTGAGGAGCGAATGGGAGGAAGAGATAATAGAAGAGGAAAAAAGGAGGGGGAGAAGGAGGAGGAAGAAAGAAAAGAACAGCTAGAAAAGAAAGAGTTAGAGACAGAGAGAGAGAAGAGAAAGCCAGAGAAGGAGGAATTTGAGGAGGAGGAGGAGGAGGAGAAGGAGATGAAGAGAAAAAGAGACGAGGAGAAGAAGAAATGACTGAGAATGAGAACGTCCTAATTCAAACCCATCCACCTCTGGACTTTTAACCACCCAGGTAAAAAATTCATCTCAACAAAATCTAATCAGTCAATCCACCCTGTATTTGAGTTCACGTGTGTAAACATGGCATCCTGTTTATTCTAATGAATAGTGAATAGTCTGAACACACTCATTTCTGCTGTACTCTAACATTTCTACACTCCCTCGCAACTCGAGACTATAGAATAGAATTTCAATGGAATAGGTAGAATAGAATTTGAATAGATAGGTAAAATAGAATAGAATATGGTTAGGATAGAATAGAATACCTTTTTGAATTAAATAGAATAGAATTTGTGAAAAAATTCAGGTAGGTAGGTATATTCTATTTTAGGGTTGGAAACAGTAGAATACTGCTTGAGTGGAAAAGCTCCTTTGGGTTAGGAGAACCCTGCCAAATAAAAGAGAGAAAAAAAAAATCTGGTGTGAACATCACACGACTTTCCTTATCCTATTGAATGGTGCTTATTTGGGTGTTCTGTTGTAACATTTACAATATCTCTAACCGTTAAAGAACTGCGCAGAAATGTATGCGCACAAACACATTAATGCGTTGCCTGCGAAGGAGCTTTGCTTGGGACATTTGATGTGACGTCATCGCCTACGGGAGCGTATGCCGTGACGTCAAAGTTCACGATTTACCGGTATTTTTTAATCGATTTATCTCGGGATCTAGAAGTCGTAGAAGAAAAAGAAAAATTCCGTTGGTCCTCATTTTTTCTGCTCTATGACTTTGAAACATCACCCAAGTAAGCGCAACTGATCTATTATTGTTTTCCTCTTTTTCTCTCTCGTTCTCTGTCGATTTCCAATCGATATCGATCGACAATGTGGTACCTATCAAATTTCCACCTCTCCAGTCTCCACATGGAATATTACAGTCGAACTTGTCTAATTGGGAATCCAAGAGACAGGCAATTTTCTTTCCACTTAGGTAACCACATCGAAATTTTTCAGCTACCCGGCGAAATTTTTCAAAAAGTAGGTAGATATGTGCCTCATGCTTGTCTATAAAAGATAAACAAGGCAATTTTATACCAACCTTGCCTTCCCCAGCCTCAAACCTCCCTGAACCCAGAAGGTTCTGAACTCTATTTCAAAGTTTCCAATGAATCGGTGAAGTTAAGCAACGGTGGGTATAGCTAATATCCGGATGGGTGACCATCTGGTCAGTCGCGTGCTTTTTTTCGCCACACGGTATAAGAACCTGATTCTCTCTTGCATGGTAACATAGTATAGTCGAGGCAAAAAACCACACTTACATCACGTGACGTATCTATTAGATACATAGATAATTATATACATACATAATTACATAGATATATTGACGTATAAGTACCTTGTTACCTATATGGGATTCTGGTTTGATATAACTTCAATATGACTCACCATACAAGCATGTCATTGCATAGGTGGAATTTACACTATCTGACTTGAAGTTAAACATCTACTGTCATCTATAGAGGAAAAAAAATCTTACTAGGTAGGAGGGACAGAGAGAAGAAGAGGGAGGGAGAGAGGAGAAAAGACTGTGAGAGAGGGACAGAGAGAAGAAGAGGGAGGGAGGAAGAGGGACAGGGAGAGAAGGAAAGACTGTGAGAGAGGGACAGAGAGAAGAAGAGGGAGGGAGGAAGAGGGACAGGGAGAGAAGGAAAGACTGTGAGAGAGGGACAGAGAGAAGAAGAGGGAGGGAGGAAGAGGGACAGGGAGAGAAGGAAAGACTGTGAGAGAGGGACAGAGAGAAAAGGAGGGAGGGAGAAAGAAAGAGGGACAGGGAGAGAGAAGGAAAGACTGTGAGAGAGGGGGAAAGAGAGAGAAAGAGAGAGAGAGAGAGAGAGGGAAAGAGAGAAAATAAAGAGATGGAGGGACAGAGAGACACCAAGGAAAGGGAAGGTGAGGTAGAGAGAAAAGAAAGATAAAAGCAGAAAGAAAGAGCGGGAGGGGAAGAGAGCAAGCAAGAGAGAGAGAGAGTTTGATGTGAGAGAAATTGATAAAGGAGAGAGAGAGGAAGGGAGGGAAAAAGAGACAACCAGATCTACATACACAAACTTATAGCAAAAGTATTTTTAAAATTGTACCTTTGGAAAACAATAAAGTGTGGCTGTATGGGTCTATTTTTGACCCATTGCCAAAAAAAAGTATTAAGTTAAAAATTTCAAACTCACTTCGTTTGTTCAATTACCTACATAATATTTTCTAGAGGGAGGTGGTACCTACTTACTTAAGACATAATAATTATGTTTCTAAAGGTAAGTATGTACCTACTTACCACCCTATAGAAAACATACAAAATATTCCACACCAAGCAAACAAGCACACTAAACTCTGAACAGAGAAGGTGGAATACAAAATAACACAAAGGCTCTCCGATTTCAAACAATGTCATACAAAACCCTTGGGTTTAATTTTTCTCCGGGAAATGTCACGGTTCATACGAGTAACGTGAGCTCCGGTACACTTTGAATAACAATATCCTCTGATGGTACGTAACTGGATGGAAAATGATGTGTAGGAACCTACTTGTTTCAATGTTTCACTAATGGAGGTACTTAACTAAATACCTAAATGAAAAATAATTTGTTGCTTACAAAGGCTACATGATTAGGTACCGCACATAATATTGTTATGTTATCATTCCTGAAAGTAATTTATAATTTTACAGCTGTGTGCTTCACATTTTGCCTCTGGCAAATATTCCACCCTTGTAGCCCCCATGTTCTAGGGATGCTCTGGGCATTTAGGGGCCCTTCACTACCCTGCAGGAACATTTAGGGGCAATTGTCTATAGGGGGTCCCTGGCAAAGCTTGTGGGCTGTGGGGGTGGGGGCAAAGAAACATAATTATGAATAGGCCACTGTATTTTGAAAAAA
>NW_007384263.1:0-3660 GCF_000475195.1 Diaphorina citri | reverse complement strand
AAATCCGCCCCGGGCGGGAATCGAACCCGCGGCCTAGCGCTTACAAGGCAGACGCACTACCAACTAAGCTAACTAAAATTACAAATTAATTGGATTTATAACCAGAGGGTCTGCGGTTCAAATCCAAGTCGCGACATAAAATTATATTATGGAAGAACGCCAATAGTAGAAAGTAAGATTAATTTCAAACAAAGTAATCCCTTTTTATTAATTTCTTCTTCCCCTCCTCATGATTGTATTTCTCATGAGTCGTGACTCACCAAGATGGTGAAGCAATGAAGCATTATTTCATCAAATATGTTAAATATTTTGGACTCGCGTCAAAGATTGTATTTCTCATGAGTCGTGACTCACCAAGATGGTGAAGCAATGAAGCATTATTTCATCAAATATGTTAAATATTTTGGACTCGCATCAAAATACCCACCAAGTCTCAGTAAGATAAATTCCTCTGTGTCTAAGCGCAAAATAAAGTGACACACAACTCCAAGGGACGACGAAAAGCAAGAAATACGAATTCTAGGTACAATGAAAACAATAGACCAACAAGAATATAGTGGGGGGAAATAGAAATCTTCTAGCCGACCATATAGCTTAGTGGGTGTCCAAAATCCGATTCCCACTAGATCCGTTCAGGTCACGCTCCAGTCACAGTACGTTCAATGAACGATCAAAAATATTTGATTAGGTGGGAGTGAACAATCTGAACATACTGTGACTTGAACGATAGATGTGAATACTCCCATTTAGGCCCGATTTCCACAACCCACTATACATAGCGTTCAACATCTACCGTTCAAATATTCACACAGGTATTCACATCTACCGTTCAAATCACAGTATCCTCCCTCACTCTCATCTAATCACCTGTAAAATTTTTAACCGTTTGTTGAACGTACTGTGCTAGGAGCGTGACCTCCAGTCCCAGTACCTTATCTTCTATCTCAAAAATCAGTTGTGCTGAAATGTGAATACACACTTTAAAGTTTGGTGTTATAGTACCTAATTTCTTGACTTGGCGGGCCGGAGCGCGACCGAGCTCCTTGATATCTAATTGATAGAGAAAAAATTGGACCGATTGCAATATTTTCATTAATACTAGTATAGCTCGTTATACTGTAGTAATATAAAGTAAAAAGTTACTGAGACATCAATCAAGATGATACCTAATTACCCTCCTATGTTTTCGGTAAATTTTTTGTTGTATAGGTACACGTACTGTAATTTTCATTTTAATTGAATTAATCATGTTAGGGGGTTTTCTATTGTCTCATAATTTATTCTAACAAGGTGACTAATTTACCGTTGCATAATTTATTACTCATTGCGTCTGGCATAGCAGATAGAAGGTATAGCAGGGTAGAGGAAGATAATATTATCAACCTCGCCAAATGAAAATGAGTCAAATACACAGAATCCGGTCCAATTTTTAACCACACAAAGTCATATACCTAATATAACATGTACCATTCATGTCCATAATATTTATCCAATCTTGTTTAACATGCTGAATCATTAGTATCTCAACTCATTATACATAGGTAAGATATGTATATTGTACATATGTTATGCAGATGATCATTTGTAATGAATAGGAAATTAACAAGAGATAAATATGACGCGAATATATAGGAATTTAACAAGAAATAAAACTCTTGACAAATACCTACGTCATCATATGTCGCACAACTTAGACTGACTCAACACGGACGGGCGAAAAATAATAATTGCAAGTTTGTATTCCAGAAGGGCACAAAGACAAAGACAAAATTTGAGTTTTGAGTGAAGTACCTTTGAAGTTTTTGATTTTCATTCAAAAGTTGCAGGACTTCACAAAAACTCAAGTACCCATTTTTGTGAATAATAAATTGTGATATGAACCTGATTCTTTTTAAGTCTGATTTTAAAAATATTCTGCATTAGAAATAGAAAGCCATTTTATTCCAAAAGGGCCCAAGCCGGGGTGAGGCGCTTCTTGCGTAAATGAGTTCAATTATTATTACTATTATTATTCCAATACATTCGGTGCTTGGCAGAAAACGAATCTTACAAGGAACATTCAGTTTCACTTGATAGCCAAAAATTATTCAAACCTATGTAGAAGAAGTATGATGTGACATTATGAGGTCACATTACTTATTTCGTACATGAATTCTTGCTCATTGCCCGAGATTAGCGAAATAATGGTAGTTTATGTAAAATCTCATGATGAATGTTGTATTTTAATATCATTTTAATAACGGCCTCCATTTTGTTTTCCTGTTTGGTCACGCTCCAATAGAAATCACGCCGTAATATTTCTATAGGTCCATTTTCAATCTATTGATACACAAATAGTTTGATTTATAACCAAATTATGAATAAACTACTCATACAAATTAGGAAGTAAAGTCTAAATCATATGTGTATTATCGATTAAGCATAGCCTCAGGTTTCATATTGAAATTCACACAATCCAAAATGGCCCAACATGAGACTGTGGACTTGGGTGCCTCCTTTGGAAGTCTTTTCTTTTTCGCTACTCACCGCAATTAGGAAAATTCGACTCAGCTGGGAATCGAACTCAGGTTCTCCGGAGTACCAAACGTCCAAACTTACTGTAATACCTACTCGACATCGAACGTTGCTCGTTGTCTCCTAACATTTTTCTCTCTTTTCTTTTCAGACTTTTTCAGGGAACAACCCAACCCAACTCTAATCTTACTTGTATCAATCTCACCTCAAACTAAACAATGTCTGACGACTCGCAAGCTCTGGTTGTGTCTGAACCCTCTACTCAACTGATAAAAGCTAAGGAGGGAACCACACGGGAAGAAGTAGAGACAGTAGAGGAGGCTGAAGAACACAAGGAGGTAACTAACTAAACAAGGGAATTTTTTTAAAATCCAACAAAAGTACGTTAAACGTCCGTAAACCGTCTAGCGGTTTAATGACTGCTAACGATTTATGAATGAAGAAAACTCATGAACCTGTAGGTGTAAACATGTCTAGGCAGATTGTGAAACCTTATGGTTTTGATGATGGAGCTGGATTGATGTATATTGTTGATTGAGAAAAAAAAATAAAAATTGAGTACTTCTTACCAGAAAAAAAAAAAAACCTGTAGGTGTAAAGATACATGGGCATACAATTTGTTTACATTGGGAACTATTTTGTTTCATTGCATCAACTTTTCCTCAATAATAATTTCCTAATGCAATGTTGTCTGATCTATTCTCAGGTCAAGAAGAAGTCTGGCAACACCGAATCCCTCACCAAAACCGACAGTTTCGCCAAGGAAGAGACAAAGCAAGCAGTAGAACATTCAGTGACCAAGGACCCTAGTGGTAGAATCATTAAGAAGATGAGTATGGAGCAATCATCAACCCAGGAATGGTCTACTGAATCCGTCACTACATCCACAACCAAAGGCCCGGTCCAAGTGTTGCAAATCAAAAACTGAAGCTTTCCTTTTCCCTGGGGAGTGTCGAGTCCTGAAAACGAAGGTGTTGTACAAACTACGTGGAAATCTTCTGCTTTGATCAGTCCCTATCCATAATCCATATAATTATCTGCTTAATTCTCCAATAACATTACCTATATTAGTCCAGGAAACGAAGCCCGAAAATTAAGGTTTGACGGACAAAAATGATGTAGTTCTGATTTTTTGCCCAAAAGGTC
>NW_007384262.1:0-4068 GCF_000475195.1 Diaphorina citri | reverse complement strand
ATTCTATTGATTCGCTGGCTTTTCCTATTTAGGATCGATTATATTGAGTCTTCCAAACAAGCAAGAGCTACAAGTGTTCAAGCTATTTGGTTCTTTATTTGCTGCAAAATGGTCTTTGCTTCCGTTGAGGTAGCTCCAAGTTGTAACTATAACTAGCCAAAATCGCCAAGTCTAACCCACCCTTGACCATGAAAATTCGTAATTTGACTACCATAAAATGTTTTTAGGGCATGGGCCAGACGGAGCCTTCTTCAAATCCATATTTTCGGTGTAAAAAAGTGCAATTCTCGTTAGTTATTCTCTCAAATCCCTTGAAGGACTGAAGAACCAACCGGTCGGCCAGACATTCTACATCAGTTTGACATGAATATTGACAAATATCACCTGAGAGGTAAGAGTTATAGTGTTCTTATTTCTGATTCAAACATTATTTCAGTTTTTATTGACAGAAATAGCTCGCATAGGTGTCACCTAGAGTTGGGTTAGTGAGAAATTCTTCTGAAAGAAATCCCTTGGGTGTTAAAACAAGCTATTTAGTGAACTTGAAAACTGTTGGACTTAAGTGCGAAAAAAACGAGGAATTTACTATTTCGCAACTTAAGGTTGACAAGTGACCATAAGATTCTCGCAATCTTGCGCCATCATTTCGAGACCCAAGAGGGAAATAAAAAAATAACAACAATAAAAGAGAAGAGCATATCGTTATCAAATGACAACGACAAGGCATTAGGAAATCATGTCGCTAATAGGTTCAACTCGGTCTCTTCAAGACTCTACTGGAGCTGGTCTAGTCTCTACTGGAGCTGGTCTAGTGTCTACTGGAGTTCTTGGGTTATCCTGTGTCTCTAGAATAACTGTTTCCATCCTGGATTCTATTGATTCGCTGGCTTTTCCTATTTAGGATCGATTATATTGAGTCTTCCAAACAAGCAAGAGCTACAAGTGTTCAAGCTATTTGGTTATTTGCTGCAAAATGGTCTTTGCTTCCGTTGAGGTAGCTCCAAGTTGTAACTATAACTAGCCAAAAAACGCCAAGTATAACCCACAAGTTATTACTATCTTGTAGAATATTATGGCTATTATGAGTCACCAATGAAGCAGGTAATTCTCTTATCACACTATGCACTTCACTTGCATATTCTATCTTAAGCGCTTCTTAAGGCAACATTCTTCTGAATACTATGATAAAGTTGAGTATTCGAAGAAACAGAAAGTGATTGGTATAATCAACTTTGTCGACAGACATAATAAAATAAAGCCAAGAAACCTTATAATAGCTTTAATCCTCAACAATACATGGGTAGAACATATTGAAGTACCTACTTACATATCAGGTTCTTTGGATCATAATATACGAGTCCATACATCATTAAATTCGTAAGTACTAATATGTATAAATAAGTATGTATCATTGTAACATGTGCTTCAAATTTGCTTTGCCTGCGTAAGTAAACCATAATGTGGCTGGCAGTAAGAGATCTCCGGTTCGCATTTCCGGAAACCGGAACAGAGTGAAGAAGCAATTCTCCTTAACTGCACATCTGCACAAGTGTAACTGCGCAGGCAAACTGTAACGTAAATGGTAAGCCTAGGGGAACTTTGCAACCTGGTTAGCCATGATTAGTAACTTATTGGTATTACTAGATTTATTTATTGGTTAATAGATTTATTTCTAGTTCATAATCAGGTCAGTAAAAGATCTTGATAACTCAATTAAAACCAATCGTGTCCGCAAGCCAGCAAAACCTGCCTCAACAGAGTGTTCTCACTAGATTTATTTATTGGTTAATAGATTTATTTCTAGTTCATAATCAGGTCAGTAAAAGATCTTGATAACTCAATTAAAACCAATCATGTCCGCAAGCCAGCAAAACCTGCCACAACAGAGTGTTGTATTGATTATTTTTCAATTGTTTCATTTATCATTACAGATTGATGCTGTGAATAGAAGATATAGGTAACTTTGTGTTTTATTTGTCTCATATTGCCTCGAGATTTGAGAAACATTTCTGGTCTATTGTGCTTAACATTGTGGTCTATGCTCTATGAGAAAATGACAATATACCTACGCCCAGGAATCACACTCGTTTCTATTCAAATTCCTCCAAGACATTCGTGCACACTTGACTGACTTTAATAATCACCAATTAAGGAACAATCCAAATCACTATTCCTAGTACTTGATAGTATCAAGTTGATACTTTGATAGAGTTGTTTGCAATTAGGGCTTAACTTTAGGAAGTGAGACCCATTCTCATAGTCAATCCTAGACTAGTCAAATTTTGTGTATCTGAAGATACACCCTGTACGTATTTAAACCCCACGGGATAACTGGAGTTAATCCCACATATTAGACTGAAGTCTAATCGGTTGGTGTCTCTACGGCTACACCTAACAACAGGCTCTGGCCCGGCACTACCACTATCTTATATTTACATACATAAATACGTACATACCTATAATTAACTATACGCACTGGAATCACACTCGTTTCTATTCAAATTCCTCCAAGACATTCGTGCACACTTGACTGACTTTAATAATCACCAATTAAGGAACAATTCAAATCACTATTCCTAGTACTTGATAGTATCAAGTTGATACTTTGATAGAGTTGTTTGCAATTAGGGCTTAACTTTAGGAAGTGAAGCAAAAATCTTGATAATTCTCAATGTGTGTCACTTGAACAATACCTGATTGTGTTGTGAGTTTCAGAACACTTGAAAGTGAAGATTTTTAGGCATTGTTGTATTGAATGCTTATTCTCCTTATTGTATAAGAGTACTCGTATATAAGTGTAAAGCTGTGAAGGTGGTGTCAATAATTTATTCTTATCTATTTATTAGTGTAAGAATTCATTCTTATTTATCTACTAATGAAGGTATGTACTAGTAAGTAGGTAACTGGTAAATAAAATTAATTCCTGTATATTTGCATACTGGACTCGTCAAATACCTTCGTGGTTAAGAAATGAAATAGTAGGATCTTGGTGGAAATAGTAGGATCTTGGTGGAAATAGTAGGATCTTGGTGGAAATAGTAGGATCTCATGTACATAGCGTTTCTTTTGGGTGCATCTTTATCGTCTTATCCTTCTTGAGTTGTCTTTTTAATTCTTTCTAACTGATGTGCTTTATTAAAATTATCAGGATCTTTACCTTTGGAACAGTATGCAGTATGTCCAACTTTTGGTTCCTCAGGTTGAACGCAGAAAATTAGTTATCTTAAATCAAAATCGAACAAATTTAAATAAACAAAACCGACGGGAAAATCGTCTTGAGAAGATCGCACACCTGTGAATCCTGTGATTATTGAAGTCTGAAATGTGACTAACCAAGAGTCAGTTCAGTCACCTTTTGAAACTGCGCCAAAAAACGCACAAAATAATATTTTCTACCGAACCTCTCCAAGCTTGAATAACTTAGCTGAACCGAGCATTGATACGTGGGTACCCAAGATATGAAATTGAAGAAGATCAAGAAGATTTGTCAAAAATTGAATATTTAACTGACTTACATATGTCGGTGGGGTAAAGGATTTTATTATTATTATTATTATTATTATTATTATTATTATTATTATTATTATTATTATTATGGAACTGCAAAATCTAGAAGATCCTGCCTGCCCTGTTCATAAATATTGAAAATAGTCGGCCATTTTTTAGTCCGTCCTTCCTTTATTATTACAATAGTAATAAAAAGGTATAAGGGACATATGTGCCTATAACACGATTAAAAATATGGTCAAAATGACTATCCTCACACAATCCGTGGACTATCTCTCCATTGATCTATCTAAAGATCGACCAGGTTTGGATAAGTCCTTCTATGGGGACAGACCGACAGACTGACAGACCGACAGAGTGACAGACACCGAAGCGAATACAATAGGGTAAGTGTACCATTTATTCGCCCACCTAAAAAACGTACCATTTATTGGCCCACCTGTACCATACGCCACATAAGTCTGAACTGGACGATTTTTTTCGAGATCCAATTTCATCAAAAGAAAGGGCTTAAAGACTGCTATCGAACCAGTGGTATTTCAAAATTGTAGTCATAAAAAC
>NW_007384261.1:3817-4071 GCF_000475195.1 Diaphorina citri | reverse complement strand
TTTCACAGAGAGAGAGAGAGAGAGAGAGAGAGAGAGAGAGAGAGAGAGAGAGAGCTAGAGAAAGAGAGAGAGAAAGTTGGACAGGGAGATGAAGAAAAAGGAACGGAGAAAATTTGTTCTGTGTACCTACATTATCTGAGCTCTCTCTCTCTCTCTCTCTGTCTTTATCTCTCTCCCTTTCTCCCTCCGTCCCTCCCTCCCTTCTCTCTCTCTCTCTCTCTCTCTCTCTCTCTCTCTCTCTCTCTTTCTCTCTC
>NW_007384261.1:0-2142 GCF_000475195.1 Diaphorina citri | reverse complement strand
GTGTAATGGGAGGGACGGGGAGGAGGGAAAGTCGACAGGAGGGGAGATGGTGGTAAAGGTGGAAGGAGCTTTGGAAAAAAAATAATAATAACAATAATAAAAAAAAAGCTATCCAAGTGTTCAATAAAGGTATAGACCCCGAGAAAGAGGGAGAGAGAGAGAAGGATACTTTGAGAGAAAGAGAGAGAGAGAGAGAGAGAGAGAGAGGGAGAGTGAGAGAGAGAGACTAGAGCTAGAGAGGGAGAGGCAGAAAGGTAGCAGTATCTTCGCATAACGAGTCAAATTGGGTCAATAAAAGCTAGGAAGGATACTGAAAACCATGCTAGAGAATAGACTATGTACTGGGTAGCTCAAAAGTTCGGGAACAGCTTTTGGAAGCTTTTTTAGCATAACGAGTCAAATTGGGTCAATAAAAGCTAGGAAGGATACTGAAAACCATACTAGAGAATAGACTATGTACTGGGTAGCTCAAAAGTTCGGAAACAGCTTTTGGAAGCTTTTTTTAAAGAGTTTGATAACGGGAACTGTTAACAATGGAGGTCTTATCGCCCCCAAAAAGAGAGAAGGACATAATAGGACAAAGTCAGCCGTCTCAAGAAAGATCAAATCTTGAAAGAAACGGCGGAAGGCAAAAACGGCGAGTACAGAAAGAGACGTTGGCCCGGCAGTAAACCGAGTCAACATAGCACTGGCGGTAGAATGAGAAATGGCGATGACCAGGCTTGCCTGGTTCAAGAATTCCATGGCGGTAGGAAAAGATCGTGCGACAGCACGCAGGGCAGAGTAAGTCCCATGATGAAAGCCATGGATTCTACTTTAAGGGCGCTCGCGCTCAGGTGTAGGACATCTCCGGATGGTCTTTATCCGAATCTCATGAAACTGAGTGTTCTTCTCTTGTACCTTTTGAGCCACTTATTTTACTGAATGACCGGTAAAGCTGTGTCCACATATAGTCGACGTCGTCAATTGATCATCGATGGATAATAATAATAATAATAATAATAATAATAATAATAATAATAATAATAATAATAATAAGAAAAAGTTGTTTTACAATAAAAACTATCTCCTAAGCTAGTCAGCCGTCTCGAGAAAGATCAAATCTTGTACCTTTTGAGCCACTTACCTATTTTACTGAATGACCGGCAAAGCTGTGTCCACACATGGTCTACGCCGTCAATTAAATTGACCATCGATGGATGTCGACTGAAACCGTACATTGCCTCGACAACATATCAGATTTACTTCTTCACCTCGTCGATTGAAGGCGTCGAATATCTATGGACACAACTTTTTTTTATTATTGATTTTAAAAGATGAGTGTTCCACCGCCGTTTTTATTTCGTAGCAATGAAACAACTGCTACATTAGACGCATGTGGCCTGTGTCGTAGCATAACTGTATAACTAATTTCTTGATGGAGGACTCAGTAACTTAGTGAAGTTCCATACAAATTAAGATGAAATGATAACAGTTACTCTCCACTATAACTGTAACTAATTTGTTCAAAAAACATTCAATCCAAAACTTTTTATACATGCTGTTCTTTATCAACCACGTGCGTGATCAGGGTAGATAATACTTAGTAGTATAGGGTATTATTATAGGGTTAGGTTAAACGCAAGAAAGAGTTTTCACAATTTGAGCAGTGACCAGTGTTATTATAGGGTTAGGTTAAACACAAAAGACAAGTACAAAAAAATAGCAATAGCGTTCATGTTCATAGTTTGTTCCTATAGGCCTATAGCATAGATACATAAGTTATAGCATACTGTATAGGTACAGTTATTTTTGGTCACACTGTTCGTTATATCCTTATTTATTTACTTTATGGTCTCAAGTATATAGGTTCAATCTTAGGTACCGCGGATGCAACTCGGATGACCTTTTATTGGGTTGGGACGCAAATCGGATGATTTGGGATTTTCGGACGCATCTGGTGTTCCTCCGTTTACTTCCTGTCTAGACCAAAGTTGGGAACATATTTCAAGATCTGACTCATGAACTGAGTCGTTCTTCATTCTAACTCACTCACTCACTCATTCACTCTCTTCTCAGTTCACCTACAATGGGCCACGTGTTCGCCCGTTGACCCATAGAGTCTGGATTGGTGTGTATAGCGCGCGGTGCGGCGTTCCCATA
>NW_007384260.1:0-4072 GCF_000475195.1 Diaphorina citri | reverse complement strand
CCGCTAGCGCGCTTGCATAGTGGTGCTACCTAGCGGACAAAAATAGCAACTGCGTTAAGTCTGACGTCACAAATCTTTTAACTCTTTCATTAGAACGGAAAATAAAAATTGAATTTTCGACTTTTTACAGTTGTTGTTTTTTCGGAGTTTTGACCTCAGATTTGGATTTTTCCCAACTTTTTACATAGGAACCGACGATTTATTTATAAGTTTTACCCATTTGCAACTGCTCCATTTACACAGACCCTGAACTTGATCTTTCACCTGATCAAGCCAAGTGAATGGTTACTTTGGTTATTTAGATTTTGGACTGTGACTTCTGAGTTCTGAGGCCCAGAGATTGTTCGCTAGCCTAGTTAGCTTGGTTGGTAGCGCGTCTGCCTTGTAAGCGCTAGGCCGCGGGTTCGATTCCTGCCTGGGGCAGATTTTATTCTGAAATGATAAGGTGCGTTCTCGGAACTGCTAGCTTTCTCCTATCCTGTCTTCCTTCTCTCTTCGATTTCGGGACGATAAGACCCTAGCAGTTACAGTTCCCTCTGTTAAACCTCTTTTAAAAAAAAGTAAAGGGTCAAGTTAGGAAAAAGCATAGATATTTCAAAGATAAGGGTCAAAAATCAGGAGAGCCCAAATCAACACAGAGAAGGTGACAATGGTGCACAACTGAAGTGTGGTGACGAAATGTGTCGAATGAATGGAAAAAGTGAATGAATGAAGTTGAAGAAGAGCAAGAAGAATAAGAAGACGAAGAAGAAGAAAAAGAAGGAGGAGAAGCGAAAGAAGAAGAAGAAGAAGACTGTGCAAAAGGAATGTTGATGTTGTTGATTTTAAAGACGGAGATAACATCTTGTTAAAAATCTTCGTCTTTTTCAGGTGAATGTCTTCATCCAAACAGGTAGGTAAGGCGGCTCTTAAACTCTTAACATTCAACTTTCTTTAGGAATAAGAAAAAGAACCGAAGGTACTACTTTCTTCCTCTTTTCCACAGAGAAGGTGACAATGGTGCACAACTGAAGTGTGGTGACGAAATGTGTCGAATGAATGGAAAAAGTGAATGAATGAAGTTGAAGAGCAAGAAGACGAAGAAGAAGAAAAAGAAGGAGGAGAAGCGAAAGAAGAAAAAGAAGAAGAAGACTGTGCATAAGGAATGTTGATGTTGTTGATTTTAAAGACGGAGATAACATCTTGTTAAAAATCTTCCTCTTTTTCAAGTGACTGTTTTTATCCAAACAGGTAGGTAGGTAAGGCGGCTCTTAACAGTCAACTTTCTTTAGGAATAAGAAAAAGAACCGAAGGTACTTTCTTCCTCTTTTCCAACTTTTTTTACTTTCCTTATCCTATAGGAAAGTAATGTAATCGGGTGAAAACCGGGAGTTTCTCGTCTTTTTACTTTCCTTATCCTATAGGAAGGAAAGTAATGTAATCGGGTCAAATTTTCGATGGTCAAATTTTAGTGCCAAAACACGTTTTGAGGTCCCTAGAGCCTAAATCCAAAGTTTCAGCCATTGGTCCGTGTGTCTGTCTGTCTATCTCGAGAACGGTAAGAGCTAGAGACTTGAAATTTGGTATGTAGTTCACAAATGTGACAAGGATGCAACTCAAAAGGATGCAACTCGTTTGGTTGAGATAGGTGCTGCTGTTGGCGGTATTTTGACCACTTTTTGGTGGTTTTTGATCGGTCAAATTTTCGATGGTCAGTTTTTAGTGCCAAAACACGTTTTGAGGTCCCTAGGGCCTAAATCCAAAGTTTCAGCCATTGGTCCGTGTCTGTAAACAAAATATCTCGAGAACGGTAAGAGCTAGAGACTTGAAATTTGGTATGTAGTTCACAAATGTGACAAGGATGCAACTCAAAACGTGCAACTTGGTTGAGATAGGTGCTGCTGTTGGCGGTATTTTGACCACTTTTTGGTGGTTTTTGATCGGTTTTTGGCGGTTTTCAGCTATACCGACTAAACGGTTAGAGATATTGTAAAAGTTTGGCTATAAGAAAAAGAACACCCAAAATAAGCATCATTCAATAGGATAAGGAAAGTCGTGTGATGGTCACACCAGATTTTTTTATATATAGAGGGAAAGGTAAGTAATTAACTACTGAGGTTTTACCTGAGGCAATCGCAGAGAAGAGGAGCCGTTCCGAGAACAAAGAAAAAATCCGTTGGTCCTCATTTTTCCAGCTCTATGACTTTGAAACATCACCCAAGTAAGCGCAACTGATCTATTAAGAACTGAGGTTTTACCTGAGGCAATCGCAGAGAAGAGGAGCCGTTCCGAGAGTGAACCTTATCTGTTTAGAACAGGGATTCCCAAACTATGGTCCGCGGACCACTGGTGGTCCGTGAGAAGGTTTCCAGATGGTCCGCGAGTCAATCTTTTGTTTGAAAATAAAATAAAGAAGTTTTTAGTATGTATTAAAAAAAAAAAAAATAGTGATAAAATAAAGCTCCAACTGGGATTCGAACCTCCGGACTCCGGATTGATGAGCACCGCGCTAACCATTTACACCACGTATGCCCGGTGTAAGAAGCTGCGAGCTTAGTTGTACAAAACGCTGGGCATTTCATTTTATTCAATATGGTTTGAGCCTCCTGCCGCTTTCAGTTTGCAAGATGTTTAGCCTAAAATAACAATGACTTTGTGATCTTTGAGGTGTTTTTGGTTGATTTTGGTTTTAGTTTGAATGGCATTACCCAGGCCTATTGTTAACCCGGTACCTGTAGGTATTATCTATTACTATTACCTACCTCTTTATTATTTTTATTGTGTCAACACCCCATTTTAAAGGGACCTAAATAGGGCCTTTGTCACATACAAAATTCTTTTACCTTATCTTTAATAAATACATTATTGGTAGGTATTATTGGGAGTGGATCCTGGATCCTGGCAGGAGTTGGCTCAAGACCGAGCACAATGGAGGCACAGCGTGGAGCAGGCATATGGTAAGTAAGAAGTAGGTACTCTCTCACTTTCCCCTCAGAAGCAATCTCTACGTCCCATAAAGTCCCCAAGCGTCAGTACTCAATTAAACTTTAAGATGATATGCAAAACCCCCCCTCCCTCTTCCCCTCTCCTGCTCTCTTCGTCAAGAGGGGAGGGGGGAATGTCTTCCCCTCTTCTGGTTCTTCGTTAAGAAAGGAGGAGAGGGAGAATTTCGTCAAGAGGGGAGGGGGGAATGTCTTCCCCTCTTCTGGTTCTTCGTTAAGAAAGGAGGAGAGGGAGAATCTCTTTCCCTCTCCTGTTTCTTCGTCAAGAGAGGAGGGGGGATGTCTTCCCCTCTCCTGGTTCTTCGTCAAGACAGGAGGGGAAGAGAGATTTTTTTCCCTTTTCGAATTCCCTCAGCTCTGTCTCTCTTATTCCCTTAGCTATTTTTGTCTCTCCTTTTTGCTGTGTTTTCTTCCCCCGTCCTGTCGCGTCTTTTCTTGTTCTTCTTTGGTCTTTCCTTTCTTTAATTTCTTCCTCCCTCAATTATTTTTCTTTTTATTTTCCTATCCTCTCTTTTCATGTTTTCCTTGTTGTTTCTATTGGTCTTTCCTTTCTTTCTGTCTCCCCTCTTCAAAATCCCTCTTTCAGAAATTCTCCTTTCTTTTTACTGTCCTATCATGAAAGTAAAAGTTTTCGTGTTTTCTTGTTTTTCCTTAACTTTTTCAGTTCTTTCTCTATCCCTCCTTCAACAATTTTTTTTTTTCTTTTTTCTGTCCTAGCGCGTCTTTTCATGTTTTTCTTGTTTTCCTCTTTGGTCTTCGTCTTCCTTTCTTTCCCTGTTAACTGTTGATTTCTCCTTTTGGATAGAAGGAACTGTATCAACGGAGGTCTTATCGTCCCGAAATCGAAGAGAGAAGGAAGACAGGACTGCGCACAATCAAACGAAGCGGGAGTCATGAATTATGACGTCATTGCCTACGGGAGCGTATGCCGTGACGTCAAACTTCACGATTTACAGGTAATTTTTAGATCGATTTATCTCGGTATCTAGAAGTCGTAGAAGAAAAAGAAAAAATCCGTTGGTCCTCATTTTTCCAGCTCTATGACTTTGAAACATCACCCAAGTAAGCGCAACTGATCTATTAAGAACTGA
>NW_007384259.1:0-4072 GCF_000475195.1 Diaphorina citri | reverse complement strand
TTTTTTTACCAAATTCAGGCATAGTTGGCCGCTACTAACAGAGCCAACTTTTGTGGACGAATCCTGGTGCACTTTATGTAACCTTGCGACTTCTGCCACCTTCTGAGTTTCTAGTTCAGTGGCGAACGTTGCAAACGACTACACCTTGTGAAATGGGAGGACCTTGCGACTTCTGCCACCTTCTGAGTTTCTAGTTCAGTGGCGAACGTTGCAAACGACTACACCTTGTGAAATGGGAGGCATAGACGAGTAGGTTGGTACCTTATGAGAGAAATGTTGGCCCTTTTTTTCGAATTTGGAAACGGCTCTAGCGGGATGAAGCCCACAGTTTGGCCACTCACCTTTCTGGACCAGACCTGGTCGAAAAATTTGTATGCGCTAGCTCTCGGTCCAAAGATCTTTGTAATTGCAACTCCTTAATCCTATTTTCAACTGTAATATTTTCTTTATCCTGTTCTGTAGATTTTGATGGGTTTTGGATTGGGGGACTAAAATGGGAGACATAGACGGGTAGGTTGGTACCTTATGAGATAAATGTTGGCCCTTTTTTTTCGAATTTGGAAACGGCTCTAGCGGGATGAAGCCCACTCACCTTTCTGGACCAGACCTGGTCGAAAAATTTGTATGCGCTAGCTCTCGGTCCAAAGATCTTTGTAATTGCAACTCCTTAATCCTATTTTCAACTGTAATATTTTGTTGTATCCACACCACTGATCCAACTGGTCACGAGTTTGAGCAAGGTGTGAAGTATGATCACTTTGAATCAATTAAATTTTATTGGTTTTTTTTTTTTGACATTGAATGGTGTCATTAAAACATTAGAATTATTACTGTTTTTTTTCTGTTTGCTCCACTAAAGGAACACAGTTTTTCTCGCAGGATGATCGTTCGACGTTTCGTCAAATAGAAAAGACGGATTCTTTTTAAAATGCAGCATTTTAGGTATTTGTCGTTTTTGTCCATACACCTTCATTAGTTTTTTGATCAGATTTTGCTTGATAGAGGTCTGTATAACTGCTAAGGTCTTTGGTGATCAGGGTTTTACTCTCCATTCGGTGACAAGCTTCCCACCTTCTCATATTAACTCCGCCCAGCCTGACTAGGACTGGGAAAAACCAGCTGTCTGCGACTGTCCACAGGTGGTCACTCGTCAGGATACCAACGACGCGCAACGTCGCATAGCTTCAGTGTTCCATCGGAAACTGGTTTATTCAACGTGCTGACTTTGGCTTGATCAGTGTGTTGTTCTTTTGATCTCGTATATCTTTGTTGACAATTTTCCTTGGTCATAATTTTCAAAGTCGTCCTTCAAAGATTCCCATTCATTGTCCAAACAAGCACGTGCCCGTTTTCTGTCGATTGTCTTGTCAGTCAAGTGGATCTCATTTGATTCAATTCGACTGTATTTGTTTTTAATATCTAACTCTAACATAATGTCTGCGACTGTCCAGATGGTCACCCATCAGGATACCAACGGCGCGCAACGTTGCTTAACTTCAGTGCTCCATCAGGAACTGGTGCATTCAACGTGCTATCGCCGTTGGCTTGATCAGGGTGTTGTTCTTTTGATCTCGTATATCTTTGTTGACAATTTTCCTTGGTCATGATTTTCAAAGTCGTCCTTCAAAGATTTCCATTCATTGTCCAACCAAGCACGTGCCCATTTTCTGTCGATTGTCTTGTCAGTCAAGTGGATCTCATTTGATTCAATTCGACTGTATTTGTTTTTAATATCTGACTTAAGTTAGTGTCATTGTGTTCAGGTATTACGTACCATTTTGGTTTACGGGAAGATCAAAAGATCATCGTTGGAAGAATGAATTGAGCCCTAATAGTACATGACATGAATTTGTATATGAGCCGCTGATGGTGCATTACCATGTGTTTTGAATTTGTAGTTCTTGTTGAAGAGTATGTTGGCATGTATTCTGTATTCTCATACGGGAACATGGAACTAAAACTCAAGTTGATTGTTGTTTAGAATCCAACTCCATGACCCGTGTAACTCAGGGCCGTATTGGGTGGGAGGCCCTCCCCCCTTGAGCTTCATTTTTCTCCTTCCTTATACGCCAGACTCCGAAAAATTGGAGCATCCATCCACCCCCGGTCCATTAGTGTTTGGACTATCGCCCCCCTCCCCCTCGACAAAATCCTGGATAGGGGTTTCGAATCCAACTCCATGACCCGTGTAACTCAGGGCCGTATTGGGTGGGAGGCCCTCCCCCCTTGAGCTTCATTTTTCTCCTTCCCTATAGGCCAGACTCCGAAAAATTGGAGCATCCATCCACCTCCGGTCCATTAGTGTTTGGACTCTCGCCCCCTCCCCCTCGACAAAATCCTGGATAAAGCCCTGGTGCAACAATGGCTGGAACAACTTGACAAGTTGTATTGAGATCTTTAACATTCTTACGTCACATTCTTTGAATTTCCAGGGGCACAGCTCTGCTTGTGAAGTCAATTAGGAAATTAATATGTTGACAGTCCGATTTTTTTGTCAAACTTTTTTGGTTTTTCCATATTGGTGTTTTTTGACGCATCCGGTTTTCAACCGATTATTCGGTTTTTAAGAGCTCTGGGTTGCACCTTACGTCACATTCTTTGAATTTCCAGGGGCACAGCTCTGCTTGTGAAGTCAATTAGGAAATTAATATGTTGACAGTCCGATTTTTTTTTTTTTTTGTCAAACTTTTTTGGTTTTTCCATATTGGTGATTTTCGACGCATCCGGTTTTCAACCGATTATTCGGTTTTTAAGAGCTCTGGGTTGCATTTGTATCTATCTCCCAACTGAATGTACTTGAATTTGGGTCATGCATTTGAGACGATTATACTGTATGGAGTCAGTTGGTTTGCTGGGGGATATGCTGCATACTTTTGGTGTTTTCTTCGGAAGATCTTGTACCATACTTGTAATATTAGGCCGTTTAAGCATAGGAAGTACTTACCTCCAAATCAACCAATCTTTGGATGTACTTTTTTCGCCATAACTCCCTAAACAGTTAGTCTGATTTTGATGAATTTCTTTTTCAGCATAATGGAATTTTTTTCGACCCATTGAGTGCCTTCGGGGGCTTTTTTCGAGTGAGATTTCTACGCGGTTCCTTGTGTTTACTGCTTTCTTGAACTACTAGTTATCTAGTTAAATTTTTACTGAACTATGTACATATTTTACTACCTCGCCGTTCGCAATTCGACCATGTCGCTGACGAGTCTCTACTTCTCTAGAACTCTAGATACACACAGTGTTGATTTCTCCCAGTATGAATGTTTTCGAAGTCCTTCCCACGGAATCCAGTGAGACTGTGTACCAAAAGTTGGATCGAGCATTACTCATTTTCTCAAGATTGGTTCCGAAAGTTTTGGTCTCTAGCCAGGATTACTTGGCCCGTCCCGAACCGCAGTCAACCACCATGTGGACCTCTGCTTTTCTTTTGAAGCATGATAAACCCTTTGTAATGTCCAGGTAGTCAGGCTTGTCAGGGTTTGGCTGCTCTGATCCCTATTTATAGTCCTACAGCAAGACACTGGTCTATTCCTTTCTGAAGGTCCCCCAGCCAGACCCCCAAGTTCCAATGGAACCATTCTGTTACCCCCTGTCAGGAGCCAGGACCATAGTCCAGCTCCAGTCCTACAGCAAGACACTGTTCTACTCCCTGTTTAAGGTCCCTCAGCCAGACCCCCATGTTCCATTGAACCATTCTCTTACCCCCTATCAGGAGCCAGGACCATACTCCAGTGCACACACAAAAAGCCTAATCTGATGCTTGGGTGTAGGGGCTAGACAGCCCTAAAGGATGGGTTAAGCTTCTACGAATACTCCAGAGCAGTTTTGGTTCATTGCACCCTATATGTCCTATGCTCGGCTCAATGTGTCGTAACCTTCTCGCTATACTTTATGAACACTTCAGTGTGCCAAAAAACAACAAAACTTGGGAGTACACCTAGACCAGAACAAGTTCTCAAGTATGAGTCATTGGGGGACATGGAGGAGAAAGCCGTAGACTCCCAACAGATGGGCACACACTTGAAGAATAAGTCGGTTCCGAGTGATTGGGAAATGCTAAACACACAAT
>NW_007384258.1:0-4074 GCF_000475195.1 Diaphorina citri | reverse complement strand
CTCCTCCTCCTCCTCCTCCTTCTCCTCCTTGGTTTCGTATTCATTTTAATACAATCTTGCTGAATCTCACGACAAAAACCTTGCGATGCGAGTTCTTAAGGAGAAGAGAAAAATGAGGAGATATAAATATAAAAGTTAGTAAAAAATAAAGAAACAACTGTAGGGAACTGGACTTTGAAAAGTTGTAGGTATGCACAAGAAGAAAATGATCGCGTATATGTTTTTGCTTACTCCAATCTGGTACATTTTAACCCACCGGGCCCTCAGGTACGTGATACCGTGAAAGATATTTTTTAGCAGCAACTTTGGTCTCTTTTGTGATCGCTTTGGTTTGAACAGAGCTAAATATAATTGATAACATCTACCAGCAGAGCGCTCTGTCGTGGTTCATAAATCGTCTTGTCACTTCGGGCGGTATACCTGCCCTTAAACAACTCGAGTGCCCTAGTGAAATAACAAAGGATAGTAATAATAATCATTTTAATATGAATCCTGGGTAAGCCGAAGCTACTGGGAGAGAGAGGGGGGGGATGATGTAAACAAAATGATGGCCAGGGGCAGTAAAACAACACAGATCTCTCTACTACATCTTCATGGCGGTGAAAAATTAACGGAGCCTTCTGAACACTTACCCCACCACATAATCCAGATCCAGGAAGGAGCCTAGATTTTATATGTCTGGGTGTCCAAAGTGTTTAAAACCCAATCCTTCCAACGACTCGAGTGCCCTAGTGAAATAATAAAGGATAGTAATAATAATCATTTTAATATGAATCCTGGGTAAGCCCAAGCTACTGGGAGGTGCCAGCATGGTAGGTAAACATTGGATGTTAGGATTATTGAGATATTGGGAAAAATCCTACAATGTTGCAGTGAGCACCAAAGTTGGGATATAATTACACAAAGAAACTGCATTTATTGGGTATGACGAAATAAAACAGAAAAAAGGCCTACCTATAAAAACATTGTATAACCAGACAACATGCAGCAATTGCTTCATATTACCTCAGTATAATAGGGTCTTCAATAGATCCCGGATTCTATTTCTACATATCAGGAAGAACATTGTTACAGATTACAGGGGAATGCTTTCCACAATCATTTATCTTGTTAACACAATAATACAGGGGCGTAGCGTCAGCTTATTGATGTTGAGATGAAGTTATCGTCCTGCAGACCATGTCTCGTGATATGTATTGAGAAAGCTGGTTGACTTACGAGTATTACTTCTTGATGAACCGCTACAATTTTGTGTGAAGCTCTTTGGACCTTTGGAATTTTATCATTATTATTATTTTTTATTTTATAACCATCACTAGACCTAAGAGATCTCAGAATTTCATCTTCATGGCGGTGAAAAATTAACGGAGCCTTCTGAACACTTACCCCACCACATAATCCAGATCCAGGAAGGAGCCTAGATTTTATTTGTCTGGGTGTCCAAAGTGTTTAAAACCCAATCCTTCCAACACCGTGAGATAGGTGTCATGTCTCTCTTACAGAGAAGGAAAATCAAAAGTTGACAACTGTTGGGAGATAAAAAAAAGGACCCTGAGAAAAAGTGGAAAAAAATGTTGAGGATAACATTCCATTCCTCGACTGGGATTGAACCCACGCCCTCCTGATTTCCTGGTGAGTTGTTGAGCGTCTTAACCAATATAATATCCAGGCATTTAGTTCAGTTTGTGTGTGTGTGTATGTATGTATCCTACCAGGTAAGTACATATCTACAATATACAATTCGTACCTTACAAGTACTTTTGGCACCCCCAACGGGTTCTTTCACTTAGTAAGTTTTACAGATCACTGAACCACTGTAGTTACACTGACACAATCTATTACATGTAGTGATTGCTAAGGGGAAGTAGATGGTACTTCTGTTATGTACAATAATAAAGGAAACATTTAACAGAAAATACAAAAATTATAATAATAAAAAAAAAATGAAAAAACACACAAGAGTCTGGTAAAAAGTCAGGTTTGACCCATTGCCTACTGCGTTAAGAATTCAGAATTATTGTAACTAGGAATATGTATTTCCAAATTATTATACCAAGGTAGGTAGGTACCTTCTTAAAATACGTACCTACATATTCTGTTGTTTTTCACCCTGATTGTGTTTAAAGCATTCCTCAGTTTGGTAGACACATGCACACGTTTCTGGTATGAGTAACTATATCTTTGATAGGTACTCCACTTCAATCTATGTCAATAACTTTTCTAGTAAGGTATACCTATCATAATTAGACAGGTAGTTAATTGGCTATCGTCCATGGCAGGGTGAATATCACACTAGGCTTGCACGCTGGAGTTCCTGGGTGCGATTCTCGGCAGGACACTTTTTTTATTTTTCCAGTCCCATCCGTAGTCAAAGAAGCTCCTCTCTCCACAAACTTCACAATGTTGAGGCACACAGCGGGTTAGGTAGCGTGCTCAAGTCAGCAAGGGAGATTGTGTTTCATAAATTAATCAGCCGCGAGCTACGTGGAGGGAAAAATCAGCAACATATACAGATATACACCCCAACCCATCCCATCCCATCCCATCCTCCGTACCTAACCCATCCCAAGCAGTTTAACAACAACACCGACTGACGGAGGAGGAGGAAGAAGAAAAGGAGAAGCATAAAGAGGATGTGGAAGCGAAAGAGAGGAAATAGGAGGGGGAGAAGAAGAAAGAGAGGAGGAGGAAGAAGAGAACGAGAAGAAGAGGAAGAAGAAGAGGGAAAAAAGAAGAAAAGGTAGGACTTTTTATACGGGCAATAAAACAACAACAGCAACAAAAACAACCACGTTATGGAGAAACATCAAGAACAACAAATAGAAATATTATAAAGAAGAAATAATTTATTCTAAAGAGAAAAGAAATTACCTACTAAGAAAAGATGTTACCTACCTAAGTAAGTAGGTACATAGGTATCTAGCTACCTACATAGAAAAAGAATACGTTAGATTCTACAGAGAACTTGTAGGGTGTTCTCGGAACGGCTGGCTTTCTACTTATCCTGTATTCTTTTTCTCTGCACTTTCGGGTCGCCAAGACCTTAGCAGTTACAGTGCCCCCTCTCAAACCTGTGGAAAAAAAAACTGTAGGGCGTGAGCATGGACTTTTTAGTCCTAGCCAACACTGTAAGAAAGTAAGGTACAAGTATAGGCATATTATACATACCTATAGGTACATCTATGCATATCAATGTGTAATTGTGTATTCTATTTCCGGACCTTGAACAGCTTTTATTACACCGCTCTAAACCGCCAAACCATTATACAGCTGAGGGCGGTTACTGTGTACTTCATATTTCAACATGAACCAAATTTCAAGAAGAAGAAACAGAAGGGGGGGAAGAGGAGGAGAAAAGAAATAGAAGGGAAAGCAAGAGGAGGGAAAGGAAAACTCAATTGACATATCTCACGTCCCACGGAATCAGTACAAACTCTGTCAAAGTTAAAGTGGTGTGGCACGGAATAGTAAATTCCGCTACATTAGTGGAATTCCCGCGAGATCAAGACACAGAGAGTAGGTAGGGGGAGGGAGGTATTGGGGTGTTGGGAGAGGGAAGAAGTCTCGCTGTAGAAATTCCCACGCAGCGTGAGTGTCTATGTGTAAAATATATTTTGGTTTGTTAGCGGAAAAAGGCAGGAGGGCGCTATATTGTCCACAAGTCTATTCACTCATCCAAACACTAACCACGGGCAAAGTTGCTTCAATTCAGTGATACATGTAACATGATGATTTGGTGGGAAAAGCGAGACTTTGCGAGCGTCAAAGGAGCAAGGAAAAAATGCAATTCCTTTCAAAGGTATCTAAAAATCTATGTACCTACGAAGGCATATTGTATAGGTACGAATAGGTAGGTATGTTACTTTCTAGTATGAGATGAAGGAATGTAAGGTATGTATTTTATTAGAGAGGCTAACACTGCACTCACTTCTTTCAACATGAGATTGACACTGACTTGTGCAACTGAAATATTCCAACTCAAATAATATAAGAAGGAGAAGAAGAAGAAGGAGGAGGAGGAGGAGGAGGAGAAAGAGGAGAAGAATACCAAGGAGAGAGAGAAAGACTAGAAAG